>NW_022995064.1:0-9915 GCF_008704595.1 Diutina rugosa
TATACCGGTGTGTAAGTATCTTCGACGGGGTATTCCTCCAAGGCCGAACAAACTATACAACATTTTCAAAAATGGCATTGTGGCCGAGTGGTCTAAGGCGGCAGACTCAAGCGTTTAGCTTCTCAACTGTGAGGTTGGGGTTTCTGTTATCGTAAGATGCGCGTGTTCGAATCACGTCGNGGGTTTCTGTTATCGTAAGATGCGCGTGTTCGAATCACGTCGATGTCAATATTTTTTCACTTCTGAATTATATTTCCCCGTACATCGAAACCGAATAACCTACATTCGACAAGCGTGTTCAGATCATGTCGTTGTCTTGTTTCATTTGTAATTTGCTCTTTTATTAGATCTAAACAACATACATACTCTGATACTAAAACTAATCGAATACTATTTTTTTTTCATTTTACTTGTGAAACTAAAAACTAATTGCGTTCATTTATTTTCTCATTTGCTCGTATTTACATTAGGGAGGTTGGCTACCATTTGCACCAACCGACTGGCATCGTAAGGCCCTTCACCGAAATACAGGGCACTGGGTAGTTGTTTGAGAAGCTTGACAACACTGGGTTTGACAAACGAGTCCTCTTCGGGCTCTTCTTCTCTCGGGGCACTCGTCAATCCTCGAGGAGGAGGGGGGAGGTTGGGACCGTCATTGCGGCGTCTGTTGCGCCCACCACGGTTGTTAGCACTGCCGTTGTTAGTGGCCTGCGCTTCCTTAGCAGGCTTGCGTCGCTTGGCAACAAACTCGTCCTCATCGTCACTGGTGTCAAGCTCCTCTTCGACAATGAGATTGACGCCGTCATCTCTGTAGCGGTCAGTGAATAAGTCGATGGAGTCCTCGTCGGGGAAAAGCTGTTCGTACTTTGTGATGAACGAGTCGGCGACATCCATCAGCAAGTATTGATGAGCGTAGCGGATATAGGTCTTGAGAAGACGCTTAAGCCAGGTTCTGCGGTCCTTGATTTGACGCATAGTTTCATCAGCAACATCCTTAGCAATCTCAGGAGCAGTGAGCAGCTCCGTCAACTGGGTGATTTCCTTGGAAAGCGTCAGGTCTGCCAGCTGGATAAGCTTGCGAATGTTATCCACATCATTTGTCTGGATGAGATAGTGCAAATATGCCAATAAGAACTTGCCGTGGTTGGGGAATTGCTTGAGGCCCAAGTCAAACACCTTGATGGCGATTTTGGAGTTGTCATTGTAGTGTTCCAAAAGAGCGTTTTCCACGTAGAATTCCGGGCCAATATCAGCAAACTCCTTTCTCCCCTGCTTGAACACTGAACGGGCCTCTTTGATTCCTGCCAGCCGCTTAGTGGCGGTCATGTATTTACACCACACAAGCATCTGTTCCCGCTTGAGCTTTTCCCGCCGCTGGCGTCGGCGAGTGAGTTCGTCACGCTCGTCTCTAGACAAAGGTTTGGGAGGTTCGCCCTGTTCCGTAGGCGCGAGTTTCTTCTCGATGTCCAACACCTTTTCGTTGACGGTATTATAATCGTCATTGAACGCCTTGATCAAGCGCTCGTACACCTGCTTAGCCGCGTCAAAATTGCCGTCCTTTTCGTGGGCTTCGGCAAGCTGGAAGTTTAACAACATCAGCTTAGGGTTGAGTCTAGTGGCTTGCACGAGAATGGCTTTCGCCTGTTGATCGTCATTATTGCTAGCGAACCATTTAGCGTAGTGGAACCATACTGGGGGTACAAACACAAGGGCCTGGGTGGCCTGGCGGAGGCAGTACTCGATACGGGCGTTGAGCTGGACCGAGTCCTTGAGCTCCAACGTGTTTTTCCGTTCGAACTCCACCCACCGCCGCCAGAGATCTAGCTGAGCTTTTATCCAGTCTTTTTTGTCACTATGTAGCAGGTAAGGCACCAAGCTGCGCTCGAGGGCGTCGCCAGTAAGGTTCAGCCATTCGGTCTTCCACAGCCGCGCCGCCATGTATTCCGCCAGCCGGTCGCTGACAAACTTCGACGCCGTCGGTTGGTTCACCATCGATTCCCATTTCAGGTATTGCACCCACAACTGCTCAATATTGGTGGTGGGGATGGCAAGCATGCGGCGGTACACCTTACGGATGTTGTCGACCTTCTGCTGCTGTTCCCACAGCGCCGTCGGCGTCCACAGCTGCAAGAACTCGATGTATTCCTGCCACAACTCGCCCAGATGGGTGTCGATGCCCACCAGTTTGACGGCGAATTCAAACGCCAGCACCACCACCCGCCGCGCCTTGTCGCCGCCAGTGATGACGTCGTTGACTCGGCGCACGTACAGCACGTAGAGTCGGAGAACGTCCACCAGGGCCACCTCGGGCAAACACCGCTGGAAAAGCTGCTCTACCTTCAGAAACTCACCACGAGCAAGTTCGTAGTTGATGTAGGCACACCACTGCTTCCCGTCCAGCTTGAACAAGTCCAAATAGCGCTCAAACACCCGCGACACGAGCTCCTCCTTGTCCTTGGTCTTCACCGCGGCGAGGAGCCGCTCCCACTTGGGCACGTCGAGCGGCTGCGTCTCAAGCTCTTCCTCGAGCCGGGATATCACATCCAAGTTCCGTGACATCGGCGTGCAAGCGTTGTTCCGGAGTAATGGGGTCGACAGAAGGGTGAAGGGAAGGGAGTGTAGTGTGAGTGATGGTTTCGTGCGAGTGCGACCATATGAGTGCGAAGGAGCGGGTCAGGCGATAATACTGACTAGCGTTTCTAGTTGAAAAATACGTTAAATGGAGTGAGTCTTTTCATTAAAATTGTTTCAAGATGAGGTGGTTTTCTACTGAATTTTGTTGGGTTGGTTGACGATTCAAGTATCCTGTTATTTAACAGCCTTCAAGTCTGAGACAATGAATTGGGCTTATGCCGCGGGGTCGCCACTCACATTGGAAATTACAGAGAATTGCATTATACGTGACTACTGAAAACAATAGAGTTTGGTGCAGAGTGAAGGAAACACATGACCGTCTCAGTTGAAGCTTAAACTATATTGTGGAGGTATATTGATCGTCAATTGAAGCAGGACCATGAGTTAATGGATGTGTATGATTGAAGTGAAAAACTCATTGATTGAATACGATTAGCTTCAAATTGAGTCAATAATTGAGTCAATTGTGAGCATGGCTGCAATAACGGTGCACCTGGGTTGGACTTGCCTTCCTGAGCTAAAGAAGTTTAACCAGGAAAGTTTAACTTTGGAAGCCTAACTTTACATTTATATGAAATGTACTTAACGCTTCGATGGGCCGCTGAGAACACAATTTCAAGTCTATTGATAACAGGATGGTGGTTGAGACCGAGCCAGAATCGTCGGAGGATGAACAAGAACTCATGGCCCAGCGTGCTGCTTGGCTTGCTATGGAGTCGGGGGAGCGTTCCGCCGAAGATGAAGTCGTGTCACCATTATCTTTGACAGCCGTCGAAGAGTCTGATTCTTTTCTTTATCGAATGGAGCTCGAGGCGTACCGAGCTGACGCTTTTGGGAGTGCTGACGAGTTCATCGCTACCATGGCACTGGCATCTGTGAATATTACCGAGATAATCAGACCCGGTGAGCCGATGCAGATGGTGGTGGCCAGATTGATGGACGTATACCTTGCCCAGCTTGAGAGGAGTTGTGAATTTGATGAAAATGACCCTATCCTCCACAACCCATTTAGCGATCGTGCTGTGGAGTTTTTGAAGAAGTTATACAAAGTGTCAAACTACTGGAAGCCTGAATTTATTGGCTTGGCGGTGTACAAGCTATTCAGCAAGTATAAATCATGCCCCTCATCACTTAAAATGGTGCTTAATCAAATCTTGCATTTCAAGAACCAGTGTATTACTCTTGACAGTACTGATGAACTTACCAGGGGCTTATTGCGGGGACAAATAATGTTGGTTTTGAACATTTTACCACGGTTTATCTGCTCCACCGATGAAGAAGTGAATAAGTGGAAGGCCCACCACTTGGCTGAACTATACGTGAAGCCACCAACTCCGCCACCACCAAACATCAATGCCGCTGAACGTACCGTCGACATGGAATGGGAGAGTTACAAGCCAGCCTCTCCGTCGAAATTATTACAAATGGCCCTTACTGGTGATGCGCCCCCGAAGAATCCTGATAATGCAAATATCCCTGATAAAGAATTGTCAGAGGATACAACGTTGCAAGCCCAACCTGGTTCCGGTGACAATGCCGACACTGCGGCGATGACACTTGGCAGAAATTGGTCTGCCTTTTTTGGCAGCAGGCGACTTCAGTCTGTCAGCGAATACTTCAAACTCCGTTTCGACGCATTTGCAGAGGTACTTATAATTTACGCTGACGAGGAAATCGTTGCAAATGCTGCTTCATTCAAGACTAGTTTGAGGAACTTGCTCCGTCTGAAACTCGAAGCATTTCGCAAGTACCCTTTTGATACCGTTTCTGACACGACTAAGGCTATCGACCAAGCAGTGGAATCCATCTATAAGGCATTTAAGTCAGACAAGTCCGCCGATGTTGACAGATCAGCCAGACTTTATCACGAAATACTCCTTGAGATGTACGCGGTCTGTCGCGACCTTGTTTTCAAGAAGATTGAGTCGAGAGGTCCCATGGCTTTTATCGCCACTAATGACCACCCGCCAGTGGTTGTGTCGCAGACTGTATTGAGCGACTTCAAGAAGAAGAAAAAGGCTCACAAAATGCGGGTTCCGTGGAGCTCTATTTCAGTAAGTGGCACCGGGACGCTCAAGGTGGTCGATGACAAAGGCTTCGCATTTGACTTGAAAGCATCGTACGCCCCCGATGGCACGAGAGAATCGTTTATTGTTCATGAAAGTCGGCCCTTCGACAGTCGGGTGAGATTGCTGAAACAATACCCTGCTATTGTGCCCCGCAAACAATTGACGACGGAGCGTTACAACGTCAAGAAAAACTCCGCCTGGTACGAAACATGTACTCACAACGAAAAGGGCACCCTCTACTTGATTGGCCTTAATTTCCGCCGCCTTCCTTTGACACAACTGCCAGTGTTGGCGAAGTTGATCACCACTTGGGCGTCACTTGAGGAAAAGTGTTACGAAATTTATAAAACTTACAAACAGAGATTCCTCAATGTGGAAATGTAAGTGTGTGTGTATGATAACTACGAATATATGAGAACATTTCCTACCTAACGTTTCTTCCACAATTGTAGAAGCGATGAGAGGTATATTTTGCTGACACTAAGTCGTAAAGTATGAGTTAATTGATGCCCTCCAATGTTGCATTTGATGCTCCTTGAATTCATATAATAGACGCCCTCAACCACTTCATATGAGGTCTCTTGGTGAATAGTAAAAAGCAACGAGGGTCACTCTTCAACCTCGCTAAAAATCAATCTCCAATTATGGTATCGTCGTTATACAATTTCTATTGTAGCAAGTATGGTAAAGAATTGCCGATCCAGCTTACTGCTACTTTCACATCTTCGATGGGTTGGTGTGCGACATGACGACGCTATATATCTGGGGTAGTGATGCCGGGGTCAGTGCCATCTTCCCCGAGTGCCAAGCGGCTGTGTGGCTAGCTGACGGTGCCACTGACGTCGTCGCTGCCAACAATACCAATCTTCTGAGCGTGGGGGAGCTTCCGGTGATGATCTCCGATACCAACCGCTACCAAGGGTACGTGGCGATTGCCACCCAGCTAGGGCTCAAATTCACCCTTGAACAGCGGGCGTTGGTCCACCTTTTGTTGGACAAGATGCTGGCGGTGGCGAATTACGTCTACTTCATCAACAGCCGCAACTACGAAGGGTACACCCGCAAGCAGTTTGCCCGCTACTTCCCGTTCCCGATGATGTACAACCAGCCGCTTCAATTTTACGGTTGGGCGCAGCACCAGGCTCAGTACGCTGGGTTATCGACGAATAAAGGCGGGTTCTTCTCGTTTGACGTGGTGGGACCCACTGAGTACGTCAACGACGATAACGACGACGAAATCGTTGAAGAAGACGAAAAACAACTCCCGGCGATGTCTCGTCTCCACGAACGTCAATTGGTGAAAAAATCACAAACAAAAGCGGCCTTGAAAGAGGCTAATAACGCTGCTAAGTGCTTACACTTACTCGACGAAATCCTTACTCCGTTGAAGGATGCGGCTGAACTGAAGGTGGTGTTCCCGCTCTTGGTGGCGTATATCCAGAGCTTGACCAATCCCGATCTTCCTGATCAATTTGCCGCTACTTACTTAAACAATAAGTATGCTGATCTTGTGAGCCAAGCTCAGACGCTGGCGAAACTGTGGGAGGGCGACCTGAGGCTGATTAGAGGACCACAAGGCCTTGAACGTCCCTCGTTGACTAACGAAATCCGCTACGCCCTCGGCCAATACGTTTAGGGTTACAAGAATTAATGTAAATAACAATGGTAACAATGACACGATATCAGAATTGGAAGACAAGCAAGGCTGTGGTATACGTCATGTAAGTGATTAACACTCTTGTAGTGAGGTTGAGATGCTAAGATGGGATAGAAATCTCATCAATCTCTTAAACTACAAGTGAAACTTAAAGTTACAAACTACCAGAGCCTCTTTCTGGTTGGAATTAATTAAGGGTTGGTTTCACAACTACAATATTCTATCCGAAGGTTCCACGGAGTTGTGGGCACGGGAACCAGAAAAAAAAGCACTGTATAGTTGCCCTTTGCCGCGAGTCGCCCACCCGCGAGACAGACACGAGCCAAGCGGTAGAATCAAGCGAAATCAGGAAAGAAATCATCGAGTAAACCATCTCTATTCTCTGTCTTCCATACCGGGTACGGGGCTCCGGGTGTCGGCAATTTTTGCCGGAATTAATCCCGCACGGGATCGGGCCGCGCTCTCATCTCTGAGATCTATACACACATACACCACAACTCACGATGAAGTGGAGCCACTGGACCCTGGTCGCCGTGTGTTTAGGCCACGCCGCGTGTGCCACGTTGCCGACACTGGCGACGCAAGACGCGCTCTCCGCCATCACCGCTGCCCCCGAGGTTTACGACGATTACGACTTAGCCAAAAGAGGCCGGGAAGCCAAGGTCAATAAGGACTTCCAGAAGTTGAAGGAGCAAAAACTGATGATCCAGGACGGCAAGCTGCTGGAGGAAGACGTCCCCAAGCCGTGGATCTATACCAACAGCGAGGGGGAGAAGGAGATCATCACGCCGGTGGTGATTGCCCTGGTGACTTTTTATAATAAGCCGCCGAAAGTGAACGCCGACCTTGCCCCCTGGATCTCGCTTAATAAGCAAGGGGAACCGAAGACGGTGACGCCCAAGCGTGGTGGCGATGGTGTGAAAAAGGGGTACCCTACCTACGGGACGTGGTTCGCCACTCCCACCCAGGAAACCCACGAAGTCAATGGTGAAACCCATATTATCGACACCCACGCCGAGGAGGACGAGAGGGAACACATGTTTGACCCGTTGCTCCGGTGTACCCCCGAAAGATACGGCAAGAAGGGGGTAGCTAAGGATAAGTCGACGGAGCCCTTCTGCAACCCCGTCGAGGAAAACAAGCCCTACTTGGTCAACCGCACCTATTTCGTCACCTGGTACTCGGGTTTCTTCAAGGATGATGAAAACGACTTTGAACAGGCCAAAAAGGTCAGAATACACTTAAGTGCGGTGAAGCAGGCGGCGCGGCGCAAGGGGATGAAGCGGGACCTTATCGACACCGTCAAGAGCACCTACGAGCTGACGGTGAACAGATTGACTAAACGGGCGCGGGAGATCGAGGCTGGCGGCAAGGCGGCGGCGGTGCCGTTCTTCTCGTCGGAATGGGTCCTGAACACCCGGGGATGGTACCCGCTCGAAATCCAGGAAGAGTGGTTGGGTAAAGAAGAACAGCGGTCGATTTTGATCCTGATCCAGCCTGATTACACCACCGACGAAGACTTTAACTCCATGCACAGGTACGTGGTGATCCCCATCCGCCGCAAGACCCGGGTCGACAAGAAGAACTATAAGGATATCGACACCTTGGAGCAGAAGCAGGCGAACCGGTACTTGGGGATCCACGACGAGGACGAGGACCACTACGAGAAGTACTACGTGATTATGGCGATCCCCACTTGCGTGATGATCGCGGCGTTGGGGATGTACTTGTTTGTGTTCATCAACCGCAAGCAGACGGACTTGTCTGGTTTGAAGCGGCGCAACTTCGCCCGCGAAAAGACGTTGAAGAAGAAGTTGCCGTGGACGCTGAAGAAGAAGCGCGGCGGCTACAGCGAGCTCCCCCAGTACAACGAGGGCACCTCCAGCAAGCATGAATAGACCACGCGCCGTGGCAACCATTTAATATATATAGTAATTTGATAATAGCACATATATCGGTATTTAAAGTTGAATGAGTTAGTCCTTGCAAGGAACAGTCAACGTCATTGATTGGATCTAGCAACAACGATAAAACCAATCAAGCTAATCACTCCCCCTCTGCCACCAACCGATAAAACAATCACTAATTGGTTCTAGCAACAACAGCTTTCGCCAATTCAAAAATAAGCTAAAACCTTCAACGTCAGCTACGAGGCGTGATATTAGCTATGGCACCCGCCATTGGAATTTCTTAGCAATTATCGCCAATGTGAATAAACTGGATCTGTTAAACTAACCCGAATCAGCTATCGAATCAATTATATCTCTATAGATTTGAGTTTGCAATTAACATCTTTTCGAGTATATTTTTATTTGTATCAATCTGACAGTATCCTAAGTAAGACGTCATCTGACTGGCCGCAACACGCTATATTGATATGCCCCCACGTTTGGCCACCCAGCGCAACGGTGTCGGCCACAAATCTGGATGAGATCGACAACAATCGATCGATGACAATCGTACAAAACGGTATGCGACAACGTGGTACCCCCCTGTCAACTTACAGGGGGCTAATCTTCGAATTTATGACCAAATACTGACAATAATAAATTCACTGATCACTTCTGACAGTTGCTAGCTTCACGATGATGCCACCTTAAGTCCATTTAGTGTCCCATTCTGTGTTTGCGGCTATCTGTTTTGTTGACATAAGCGATCTTTCCTTATCGCGCTGTCGACTTTACTCAATGCTGCTGGCGTGGAGACGACAGATGGCGGGGTTCCCCGCGGCCCAGATGGCGGTAATATCAATACTCCGTATCACGGAGCCGATCGCCTTCCTGCTGTTGTTTCCCTATGTCTATTTCATGATCAGAGACTTCCACATCGCCCCGACTGAAGCCGATATCCTGAGATACCTGGGGTACTTAGCGGCGCTGTTTCTGTTTTGCCAGTTTATATTTGCTGTCCGCTGGGGGAAGCTAGCCGATAGAATCGGCCGCAAACCCGTTCTTTTGCTTGGCCAGGCGGGGACGCTGGTGCTGATGCTTTTGTTTGGCTTCTCCACCACCTACTGGATGGCGCTTGCCCTGCGCAGTCTCATGGGGTGTCTTAATGGTAATGTTGCTGTGCTCCGGACGATGATTGGCGAGGTGGCTACGGAGAAGCGCCACCAGCCGCTAGCGTTCCTGGTGATGCCTCTTTTCTTCAATTTGGGCGCGGTGATTGGACCAATGTTGGGGGGCTATTTCGCCCAGCCGTCACCGCACAGTCCCTATGACGACCCAGACTATGTTCCCGATCGTAAATATCCTTATGCGATGCTGAATATCGTGGTGGCGATGCTTTTGTGGATACTGATGGCGATCGGGTTTTTGTTCCTTGAAGAGACCCACGAGTACTATAAGTACCGCCGCGACTACGGGGTGGACTTGGGGGATAAGATACTCCACTGGTTTGGCGTAAAAACCCCGAAGAGGCCGTGGAATCGTCAACACCAGTCAAACTCTCATTTGGATGAGAATGAGCCCCGCGAGTCGCTGCCGCTTCTCCTGACCACTACTGATACTGAAGAGGTGGAGGAGACGGACCTGATCCACCTGTACGACCCGCCCG
>NW_022995145.1:0-9164 GCF_008704595.1 Diutina rugosa
CTCCACTTCCCCCCATTTCCCAGCTTTTTCCCCCTTGTTTACTTTTCCCATCCCCCCTTCCACCTTCGCGCATCTCGCGTCTCGCGTCTCGCGCCCCCCTCCAACTATATATAGTCCCGCCCGCACCCGCCCCCCCCAGTAGAACTCCGTCCTGCATACAGCCCCGGCGCTCACTTTCCGGAGGCCGAAGGCCCCGGCCCCCTGTTCTATATATATGTCCTCGAAACAGTATATTCCAGGAACCGAGACTATGGACAAATGGTCGCGCCTTCTTTTTTGCGCGCGCGAGTTCGAGTAGTGGAAGTGCCGATATCACCGGGGGTGCTCGGGATTTTCCGTGTCGGAAGTGGGCACTCTACTGTGGTGCCGACACAGCTACTGGGTGCCGGCGCGCGGGAGTGTCGGAGTCTCTTGTAGTGATGACGGCACCCGGGCGTCGCACTGTGAAAATTTTTCACCACCCCATCGCAAACAACGAGACAGTTGGCTATAACGCCACGCCACCCCCAGACCGTCTACGAATGGGAAACTGACACCACTGGCTATACCGCCCACGGCGAACAATTCGCAATCATTGTTTTTGTGAGCTTCGTCCGGCGGCCCCCTTGTTTTGCCACCTCATCGCAGACACCTTGGACCTTCTATCTCAGCCAGTTTGTATCTGATGACCAAACGCTGAGTGGGAACCGCGTCATTTAACGGCTGCTACCTACTCCCACCCTCCGCTTGTCGCTGGCTGCCGTCTTCGTCGAGATCGGGTCTTTGGCGGAAACGGGTACAACCAAACACTCGCCATATCTCGCCCACCTGTGGCTCAAACTCGCTGAAACTGCGCCTCCGGAATCTTCAGCGGATTCGCCCGGTGGGAACTGTCTTATCTCGGCAGCTGTGTGTCTGGTTGCTGGTGTAAGGCCGGTGGCGTTGGTGGTCATCGTGGTACGACCAGAGGATGCCATATCTCGCCAGTGCCAACTCCAACTAAGGTGAAACTACGCCGCATACATCCCAACGGGTGCCTCATACTGTTGTACCAGTTTGGCGTTGATTGGACAACTTCTGGTGTTGTCGGCGTGTCGTCGGTGTACACCAAACTCAGCCACCTCACCAGCCCCTTGTCCAACTAAGGCTAAACTACGCCCCAAGCATTGTCGACGATGCCCAATAACGTGGCCACAGTTTGGTACTTACAGCGCCACTGCTGGTGGCGTGGTTGCGGTGCCAGACCCCATAGTACTTGTAGATTACCCCCCGTAGCCCCGCCTCTAACGTAACCGCCGCCACCACCTAAAACCACACCCACACCACTTCTACTGTCGTCCCCACCTTATCTAGTCTCCATTTCGTCGAGTCGGTGTTTCTTCGGCCCCCTCATAGCCCACCCGAAATCACTAACTATCGGTTGCGGCCATACCTAGTAGAAAGCACCATTTCCCGTCCGATCAATTGTAGTTAAGCTACTAAGGGTCTGATTGAGTAGTGTNCCTGCGAATCTGTATACAACTCCCTCTACTAATGATGATCAAATCACAATTCTAACAGCGTATATTCGATACAACGTTGCCCAATTGTTAACATTACACAGCGATCTAGCTGGAAAACACTCACTTGCTTCAGCGCAGAGTGAAGTACTCCACGTAATTGATTTCACTCTCCATCGAATCAAAACCTCCTTTGAGCTAAAGTGATGCAGATAGCACCGAATGTCGACGTCTGAAACAGAATGAATGTCCAAGTGGTTCCACAACAATTGTGGTTGCGTCTGGGATGTGATTACAACTTCTGATTTCTATTTTACAGAACCTTACGGAACATAGTAATGGTATTAGAGCCCACTCGACTTGTCTTATCAGTATTGAATCCTGCAAAGTCCTCCTCTAAATGCAGGAATGGTTTGAGAACGCACATAAAGCTTGTCAAATACCTCAGTATTCAATTCGGCTCCATGAAACTTCTGCAGCCAGCATTCTAGCGTATTGTAAGTATGACTGTAGTATCATTCTTAGTTTGCTTGCGATATGCAACTTGTAGCGCCATCATAGTGTGTCTACTGCATCCGTCTACTTGTCCTGCAGGTAATGCCATTGAAGTGACATAACTCAAACTTTGTCAAATCTATCGTTGAATTACCCAGAAACACACCAGCTATACTTCAGATATCAACAATGATTACAAAGCACACAGACAATTTTTATCGCTCCCCGTTGATGTTATGCTCTAACATATTTGGAACTACTTCAAATCGAACGTCAGCCTGCCTAGATATTTTCTACCATACTTCTGGTGCCAAAGAATTTTATGGTGCTAATTAGAGGTCTGTACCAATTTTTCCTGATTTTATATCGCATTTTGAAGTTTTTCGTATGATAATCCAGAAAAATTTCATTTGCTGTGGTAAATATTATTTCCACCGTACACTTTATGGTGATGTATTTCAATTTTCTCTAGGGTGTCATATACGTCGTGAAAAGCCTGATTGATAGTTCATTCGTTATATGCACATGCAGTGTTTGTGTGCAGTATCTACAACCTTGACAGCGTGATATCTGTGTCAGCATTGGTGTTAACATCTCCCTAAACACACCAAACTAACCATACATGCTCAATAACTACAGTGATGCTGACAAAAGTCAGCTGGTATATCTGTAGGGGGTGTTGGCACCCACCTTGTTGTGTCTTGCATATTTATTCATGCACCTGCACATAGTCATTTGAGAGGACGAGGTGATATACCTCTCCCATCACTGCTACGAAAATCACAAGTCAATTTCGATGCTTAGTAAATGTAATAGATTACGTTTCAANAAAAAAAAAAGTTTTTATACACTTGTAACTCACATAGAGACGCCAATTTTGATGTCAACTCTCCCAAAATCACCTCAACTATACTTCCAACGCTAAAGAATCTTATGGAGCAATAGGTTTGTTTTTAGCGATTTTTCCTGATTTTATAGCACACTTATTAGTTTTTCATAGAAAAAGTCAGAAAATCACATTCGCTGTCCTAAATACTATTTGAATGGTGAATATTACGGTGGTGTTGTTTGTTTTCTCCTAGAGTGATATATAAGCGGTGCAAACACTTTGTCAGTTCACTAACGACATGCAGTCGGAACTTCTATGTGCAGGCATGACATTTTGCCATTGTATACAGGATAAGTAAACAAATGAAGGACGTCATGGTGTCTGGGAACAATACCTTCAAGATTGATTTTGGATTATCTGTGATATCATTCTTCTGAGATGAATTTGTGTTGACGCACTGTCCTTATAATTAACATCAACTTGTCCGGTACATCGATGGGGCCGTGGCCATTACTGGGGGATCACAAATGTAGCTCAGGCCACACCAGAATTTTCAACTGAAACAAGTAGCAACACGTGCTTTAAAGACCACCGAATATACCATGGCGCTGTTAATTGTACTCGATAGTTTTGAGATTATTTGGTTGAGTTTCGGGACTTGTGGAATCGGCGACTAACAGAGTATAACATGCGATAATTAGAGGGAAGTCACTTAATCGATAAGTAACCAATTTTGGCAACGCGTAATCAAGTTCAATTAATTATTTTAGCTATTTGATATTTTTAAGAAGGTTGTCACACACTCAGTTTACGTTTTCTTTGAGCCATTCGGAAACCAAGTCCAAGTCACGCGACACCCAGCTGGCTTTAGCGGTGATCATGTCCAATGATTGTGCCAACCCTTGGTCATAACCCTTGGTATCCTTCTTGGCGAAAAACTCTTCAACTTCCTTCTTTTGCGAGTTGTTGGTGAAACCCAGGGTGGACAAGGTCACCACAGAACCCAACATCGACAAACCAGGAGGCAATAACTTGTAAACCTTATCCCAGTTGCTGGTGATCCATTGCCACAAGGTTTCAATACCCTTGCTATGAGCACGCATACCTTGCATGGGAATATAGATATCTTGGGCCTTAATGACTTCGGTGTCAAGCAACAACGAGCAAACCTTGGCCAATACTTCGTCATCCTCGAAACGACCGAACGCCCTCAAAGCAGCAATCTTTTCTTCACTCGACGACGGGTTGGTATAGATTTTGAACAATTGGTCGAACTCCTGCTTACCGCCAGTCTTAGCCACAGTCTGGAACACAGAACCCTTCAAGTTGGGGTGGATAGCCTTAGCATCGCCATTGATAAACTTCTTGAAGATTTCGTGAGCGTGGTCAACCGCCGGCTGGTAGTCCAGACCCACCGCCAGGCCAAACAACAACAGCTTGAGTTGTTGTTCAGCGAAGGAGTCCAGGTTGGAAAAGTTCCAGCCCACTTCATTCAACTTGTCCTTGACGAGTTGAACGGTAAACTTTTTGAGGTTGTCCTTGACTTCCTTGTCTTCGAATATGAAAGCAGCCTTGATGGTTCCGATACGGGTCAAAATCTCCTCCCACACCACGTAGTTGCTTTCCTTGTCCCACAGCTGAACCAATTCAAGCAAAGCAGTAGTGTCGATCACACCCGACAGGGCGAGCGACCCAGCGTCAGCGACAAGTCCCACACGGTCCTCCACGGTCAACTTACCAGCATTACCAGCTTCACCAAGCTTAGTCCACCGGCTGGTCGAGTAAGCGGTACGGTAGACACCCGATTGGTCAGCGTTGAGCTTGAAAAAGTCATCGTTGACTTCAATGGTCTTCTGGCGATCGTTCAATACCAATGATTCATCAACACCCTTCAGAGTCTTAAGCCCCAAGAACACGGGGTACAAAGTTTGGTCTTCTTCGGGCTTGACGTCACCAGTAGCCAAAAACCGGTTTTGGGTGACAGTGACCTTACCAGTGCCGTCTTCCTCGACATGAACCACGGGGAAACCAACCTTTTTGGTCCACACGTTCATTACCGCGAGCACATCCTTGCCCAGGGCATCGGCAAGAGCCTTCCACAAGTCATCGGAGGTGGCGTTACCCCACTTGTGAGCCTTGAGGTAGTTCAGCACCCCCTTGACGAAGACGTCTTCACCCAACCACTTGGCCAACATCTTGAGCACCAGCGACCCCTTCGAGTACGAGATAGCATCAAAGATTTGGTTGATCTCATCAGCGCGCTTCACAGGCACTTCAATGGGGTGCGACGAACGCAAGGCATCAAGAGCAAGGGCGTGTTGCAACGAGTCCAGCACGTACAGTTCCCATACCTTCCAGTCGGGGAACAATTCATTGCAGGCGTACCACAGCATGTAGGTGGCGAAACCTTCGTTCAAGTACAAGTAGTCCCAGAAAGTCATCGTCACCAAGTTACCGAACCATTGATGAGCCAATTCGTGCATCACCACTTCCGTAACTCTTTGCTTAGTGTTGATGTTGGTGTTTTCAGGGTCCAAGAGAAGATCAACCGTTCTGTAGGTGATCAAACCGTAGTTCTCCATAGCACCAGCAGAGAAGTCATGGATGGCTACCATATCCAACTTAGGAAGAGGGTAATCGATTTCAAACTTTGCGTCGTAGAACTTAAGGGTCTTGGCAGCAATGTCGGCCGAGTATTGACCCAATTGTTCCGAGCCAGGGGTGGCCCACACCTTAATAGGCACACGGTAGTCGTTGTTTTCCACGTACTTGAGGTCACCAACAATGAACGCAACAAGGTAAGTCAGCATCAATGGCGTGGTGTTGAATTCCACCACCTTTTTGCCACCTTCAGCCTTAGTGGTGCTCTTTTCGTCCATGTTAGACAAGCACACCAACTTTTCGTCGGCAACAAGCGAGATCGAGAACTTAGCCTTGGCAGCCGGTTCATCGTAACAGGGGAAAGCCCGGCGACAGTCAGTCGGTTCCATCTGGGTGGTGGCGAGGTACTTAGTCTCGCCATCTTCAACGTACAGCGACCGGTAGAAACCGGCCATCTTGTCGTTGAGTTCACCGATGAACTTCAAGTCCAATTGGGCCTTCAGGCCTTCCTTGAGCGATTCGGGGAGCTTGAAGGTGACCCGTTGCTTGTCCTCGTCGAAGTCGACCAGCTTCACCGGCGAGCCATTGATTTTAGCCTCATCGATTTTGATTTCCAAAGAGTTCAAAGTGATGTAGTCGGTGTCCTCTTTGACGTCGAAGTCGATAGTTTCCTCACCTTTGAAAGTGAAGTCGGAGAAGATGGGCTCGAAGCGGAGCTTGTAGTGCAACGGCTTGACATTGGTGGGCAACACCTCCTTGCCTGCGGTCAAGGTAGTGGCAGAAGCAGCGTGGGTATGGCGACACATGTTGCTTCGAAACGAACAGTGGCGGATGGCTGTGACAAGTGTTCGCTTGATGAACAGCATACAGGAGAAATTTATAGTGAGGGAGAGCCGTGCTTAATGAGGCACCAAGTGGCAAAAATTGAAATTGGTGCCTGGCAGAAACTAGTACGTCAACGGAAACAGGCTCGGCCGACAATACGAACGGAATTGAGGTCAATGGCGATGATGTAAGTGGTCGAGAGTGGTTGGTCAGACAATTTTGGGGAGGGCTACTAACCGAGTACTCCTTCCCCACACGCAACAATTCATCGGACGATCACAAACTAACTAACATCCATTATTTAACCTAAACCGACTGGAACTTTTACTGGTACCGTTGACTCGCCCACATTCTCTTTCCCAGTGTAAGCCGTGGATAGCCGCGGTGAACCTCTCTACTCCGAACATCTCGGCAACTCGCGGTGAGGCAGTTTTGCCACCAGATGGTGCCACAAATACGCATCCACATCGACATCGCTTATAGCAGACACTTTTACTGAAATATTCAGCCTTCCTTAAGTAGTCATGCCCGTCATCTATTATCGTCCTACCGAGATCAACTTAGGCAAAGCCCCTACTCTATTAAACTCCCTAGAAATCATTCAGGGATAAATCGGTCACGCTTATTGAATGAGCAGCATTAATTGTGAACCGTGGCCACCTAAGAAGAGATCACAAATGGAGGTATCTGACAAAATCAAAGTGGTTGTAGTCTGGTGCATGGTTGTGGGCTTATCTCATGACCATAACCGTTAGCTTTTTCCAATTCTCTAGCTTTCAAGGCTCTAGCAAAGTTAGTAAGATTTTGATATACTGTACTGTTATTGTTTGAGGAATTTAAGTCTCGATCCGCAATTCTTTGCAATTTTTTTACAGCCCCCTGGCGTCAACGGTCGCGTCCCGCGAAATATTTATTTAGATCGACACCCTGGTGGTTAAACCAGTCACCATCTTTTCTATATTAAAGGACGGAAAGCAAGTGATTTCCCATACCAATGCAAGACTTCCATAATCAAGGGTGGGCTCTCACCCTTCTCAGTCTGCTCCTTTGTGTATTGGGCACCTTGATCATCTACGTGGAGAATGTGTACTACTTCGTCTTCCCTCGATTCATCACCCGACGTTGGCCCATCAAACTCGAACGAAATTATCGTTTCCTTACTTGCCTGATGGCTTTCAGTTCCGGAGGATTGCTTTTCACGTCGTTGTTCAGGCTCTTGCTGGAAGGCCGAGAGTACTTGGAACGGGCTACCACCAATGACAGCAATTCTAACCTTGACTGGGAACTCTTGGTGGCTTATTTTGGGGGAGCCACCTTCTACTTGACCTTTAATTACATCCTTCATGTCCTCACCAGCGAACTGGTGATTCATTGCTCTCACGGCGATGAGGAGCATCATGGCTTCCAAGATACCCACGCACACAACCACAATGCGAGCTCCCATCACAGTCACAGTCACCACGACGATGCCTATGACAACCACTCGGTGCTGCTGACATTGCTGGCTTCAGCCCAAACTGGGACCGATTCCACTTATAATGATCCCGATGAGTCTACGCCATTAGTAAGAGAAAGCATTATTCATCTTGTTTCGTCTGCGGTTGAAAATCTGAAATGCAAGGGATACTCGCTGGCCGAGCTTTGTGTGTTTCACGCCACAACCGGTGACAATGAGCTCCACTTTTGCGAAGTGCCCGAGATGGAAGTAGCTGAAGTCACTGAAGCTGATTTGCATCCTGTCAGCACTCGTACATCATTCCATTCCAAACACGACCACCACCACCATCACGTTAACCTGCCGAAATCGAGGCTTTTCCTCATCGGCTTGCAAACCACCCTTGCCATCACTCTTCACAAGTTCCCTGAAGGGTTTGTGACTTACGTAACATCGGAGACCGATCCTCAATTGGGAGTGCTGGTGTTCTTACTGTTGTTGATGCACAACTTCACCGAAGGGTTTACCATGTGTTTGCCGCTTTATTACAGTTTCAATGAGACCAGTCGAGCTCGCTTTGCCAAGATCAAGGCGGTAGCGATTCTGGCGTTACTTGGTGGTTTATCCCAACCCCTTGGGGCATTGCTTGGGGCAGTGTTTATGGCTTACAACGAAGATGATAAAGTGCCTGGCGAGGTTACCCTGATGTTTGGTTACACTCTCGCCGTGACCGCTGGCTTCTTGACGGTGGTTGCGCTTCAGATGTTCGGTCTGGCGGTAAGCTTTGGTGGTTCGTTGAACCGAACGATGGTGTGGTGTTTCATTGGCATGTCGATCATCGGCTTTCTGGGGGTGTACGTTGAGTAGAAACATTCAGGTAGAAACGGAATTTATTTACGTACTTTGGGAAGCTCCCTAGATATTCAAATTAGTAGCTTGTTCAAATTGTCACCCGTTGCCAATTTTACAAGAGATCTATTTCTTGCGCTGTCAAGTACCTCGTACTTTTTAAAACGGCCTCTACTTTACATGATACTCTCGCTGGTGCACGTTTTTAGAGGTCCGAATCAATTTATGCGTTAGTCTTTGAGGCAGAGATGGGGAACAGTGATCGACGCTGTCATTATGCACTTTGTGTTAGCTTCTAGTCTTCGTGTCTGAACGTGGTCACTATTGATCGGACCACACCAAACATGACACATGCATTTCCCTGGTTTAAAAGCAATCGTAGATTCTGTCGCGCAGTGCGGCTACGGAGTAACCAATAAACCGATCCCCCATATGGGGATCAACGTGGCGGTCATATACAGCAAAATGCCGTTATATTTACAACGGAGCAGCAGACATTCTCGCGGATTTTTATCGTCATGCCCAATTTCGATGCTAATTTATGATCACGAGGTAGAGGCTAGATTATCCTTGAGTGCGCAAAAAAGGAATCTGTGGTAAGAGATGCGAACTCGGTCTATCGCGTAAGCCGCATGAACGGCACCCCGCTCAT
>NW_022995061.1:0-7680 GCF_008704595.1 Diutina rugosa
ATTTGATTAGAAAAGAACACAAGTGTTTTATTAGTGAGCTTCGGATATTATACAACATCTGGTTTGTCTCACCGATAACCTCTTTAGTTAAGGTTCCACCGGCTGTAGTTATTTGATTTAGACTACTAGCTATTTACCTCGTATAGCCAGTTTCACCCTGGAACTCATAAAATAAAAAATCAGGCTAAATTTAGTCGCGAAAGCACATTCCGCCGCGAGCCTCGTATCGACGAGGACTAATTTTACTCGATGTGGAACAACAATGCGGCGCTGACGTGTCTCAGGGGAGTAGAGGCTGTGTGCATCGTGTCCCCAGGGGCAAGAAAACAAACAGCAAAGCAAGGGACCTGTGATGTAAGCTAATAGTGTAAAAATGTTGTCTTAATTTAGATTCTGGAACTTAGGCCAGTCCACATGGTAGCGCGGCAAAAAACTGTGGTGGCTGCAAATCACTCACGCCGCACCTGACCTCTTATCATGGATGAAGCGCTCGAGTCCCCAACATCCACGCCCGTGATGGACGACGATCACGATGAGCGCCGCCCGCTTCTTCTGCGATTCCCCTACAGTCTCGTGATGAAAGTATCGCTGAGTGAGCCCCGTGATGTCCTTCAAACGGAGCGGACGACGTTGACGTTTGTGCGGTTTGCTACCACCCTCTTCTTCACCGCCATGGGGATGATTCTCAATTTCCGCATCAATTCCTCCGGTAACCCGTCTCTGGGATACCGCCACCCGTTTTCCGAGTGGAGTTCGACGATCATTCTGTTTGTTCTCATCGTGTTAGCGTTGTTTACTTTAATTCTTCTGGGGGTCAATTATATGTTCTCCATTCGACGCTATGCTGACCATAAGATCCACACTCACGGTTTCAGTAATAAGCTGACGGCAGTGTGTTTCACCGCAGTGGTATTAGCGCTTGCTGCTATCTGTGTTCTATTTATTATCGAAGGGTACGTGCTGAAATAGGTTCTATGCTTTAGAGGTCTTTTTGTGTTTGCGCTTGGGCTTGGAGGTCTCTGCTGCGGCTGCCTCGTCCGGCTGTTGACGACGCTTTTGCAGCTGTCGCTTCTCGCCGAAGTGCTCCTTGTCCATCTCCAGCAATGCCTCCCGCTTCGCCATCGACACCTCTTGTAACAGCTGTTCGATGACGTCGTCGTCCTTAATGTCCTCCAACAACTCCATCTTCTTGTTGATACGCTCCTCGATGGCGTGGACTCTATCAATATCCTTTTCAGCAATAATCGAAACTGCGGTACCACGTCTGCCAGCTCTGGCAGTTCTCCCGACTCTGTGAATGAAATCGTCAGGGTCAGCAGGGAGATCAAAGTTGATTACCAATCCGACTGAGGGGATATCCAACCCTCTCAGCGCCACGTCGGTGGCGATTAAGATGCGAGCAGCACCGGCTTTGAACCGATGCAATGAGTTTGTCCGTTCCGACTGGGGCATTTCCGAATGAAGACTGGCGACCTTGAAATCTAGTTTGCGTAGCGTGCGTCTCAACACTTCGGCGGTGTGGGTGCGGTTGACAAACACCACTGCCGTCGATTCGGCAAACTGCTCGAGGCGGAGCACTTGGACGCAGTAGGAGTCTTTGACGTATGAAGGGACAAACACGTATTCGATCTTAAGTGTCAGCGGGATCGCGACTTGGTCCACAGTTTCCACTTCATGAATAAACACTGGCGGTTTACCCGGAGGCGTAGGCTTATCCTTAAGCGCTCTCACGGCATCAGTAACGGTAGCCGTAAATAATAGAGTCTGCCGTTTATCAGCAGGAGGCAACACCGAGAAGCACCGAGCCAAGTCCTTAGAGAACGAATTCAGTAAAAGACGATCGGCTTCATCGAGCACCAAATACTTCACCCGGCGAAGACCGGCGATCGTCTCTTCGCCCAGGTTCAACACGTGATGGGCAAGTCTCCCGGGCGTAGCAATGACAAAATGGGGTCGTTTCAGGAGCTCAAGCGCCTGTTTGATCATATCTTCACCACCGACGACCACTGCCAATTTGACATTCATCAGAGCACCGAGAGCGGCGAACTGCTCGGCGATTTGCATGGCTAATTCTCTGGTGGGGGTAAGGATTAAGCCGAAAATGCCAAAGGGGTCTTCGGACCACTGGGTAAGCATGGGAGCCGCAAAGGCGATGGTCTTACCGGACCCGGTTTTGGCCCCGCCGATACAGTCGTGCCCTTTGAGGATGGGGGGGATGCACTCCTTTTGGATGGCGGTGGGGGTGTGGATCTTCATGGTGTCGAGAGCCTCGGCAAGCCATTTGGCGACGCCGACACTGGTGAACGAGGTGGCCATGGGTGTGTGGTGTGTGGGTGTGAAGGAGATGGGATGGAGATTCGTTGGTTAGTGGCCCCGAAACTAGTGCGATGAGACGATAAGGTTGAGAACAGGGAACATGTAAATGAAGGACAAAGTTATAGTCGAGGCATGTGACCAGTAATTAAATACTACTAGAAGAGTCTGATAAATTAGTTTCATAATTTTATTTTGAGGTAGGTTGCTCATTTTGCAAATTAGTCGCAGTCGTGATGATGACGCTGAGATCATTAAACTCTAACAATAATCACGCTAGGCGCTAGTGATTATCCAAGAAACGTATCTGGTTTTATGGCTACTACTTTCAATCAGTTAAGTTCAGCCATCGTTAATTGCTGCAATATTATGTCCAATTCAAATTCTCATACTATTATAACGCAGAATACCGTCCACGATTTCTTGATCAGGTGGCGAGAGTACCACAGTATCGATTTTTACTCTCCAAATGCCGGGATCTCTTTAAATATATCAAAATCTCCTCCGTTAGCTTCCTCGCTTGATCACGGCTGAGCCGCACTGGCATCGCCAGGTATGTTGCGACGTGGGGTCCCCTGGCGAGTGTCGGGTCTAACGCCACGCCCGTGGCTTTCACGACGTTGGTACCTGTCCCAAATTGAAGATATCGATGGTGAAGACGAGACCCTCGAGTTTCGCCTGGACTACCTTCCTGAGTCGTCGTACCACCTCAGGTTCCGCGACCCTGAAGAGCCGCCACGGGGCACGCCGGCGCTGATCAAGGGCCCCGAAGGCGTGCTACATTATAGAGACGTGGGAGTTGACGAGTACGGCTTCCAGGAAGCGGATATGTCGCTCTCCGACTACTTCTACGGCAACCCCAACCACACGCACAACGTGTTTTACGGCACCAAGATGGCCATGGCCAACCAGGCACGCAAAGTGGAAGGGCGGACGTTTGTTGATTTGAGGATTCTCCGAGCAAGCAGCGGCGCTGGCGGCAACGGGTGTATCTCGTTTTTTAGGGATGCTAATGCCCCCACAGGTCCTCCCGACGGCGGCGACGGTGGCGACGGGGGCAACGTGTATATCCTGGTGGTCGAGCGCAACATGGGCTCGTTGCACCGGTTGACACGTACGTACACGGCTAAGCCTGGTACCAGTGGCAAGGGGTCGCAATTGGACGGCAAACACGGCGACGACGTGATTATCGAGGTTCCTGTGGGGACCACGCTCAGGTGGATTCCCGACCCGTTTGTTCTCAAAAAGTACTTGAGCCGACGGGAAAACCAAGCCGTAGAGGACGTGATGATGACGCTCAAGACCAGCGGCACCGGCGAGATCCAGATGTTCCGCGACGACTACGCCCCTGGCGAGGGGTGGCTGTTTTCTGAGTACGACGACGAGTACTACCGCGCCAAGGACTACTTTGATGAGCTCAACACCAAGGTGAAGCAGTACGACGAGGAGGTGGTGGGGATGGAGGTCACGAGCGACCGGTTCCCCTTGGTGGGCATCGACTGCAGTAAGCCCACTACCAAGCCGATCTTGTTGCTTTCAGGGGGCAAAGGCGGGTTGGGCAACATGCACTTCCTCACCCTGAACATCCGAAACCCCCGGTTCGCCAAGCGCGGGCGCAAAGGGCTCACCGCCTACTTCCTCCTCGAGCTCAAGTTGATTGCCGATTTGGGGCTTGTGGGCCTCCCCAACGCCGGCAAGCTGTCGTTGCTCCGGGCGATATCTCGGGCGCGTCCCCGGGTGGGCCACTGGGAGTTTACTACGCTCCAGCCGACGATCGGCACCATCTTCACGTCGATCGATCTGGACCCGTTCACTGTCGCCGACATTCCCGGGATTGTCCGCGGCGCCCTGGCCAACCGGGGGATGGGGCTCGACTTTCTCCGCCACATCGAGCGGCTGGGGGGGCTCGTGTTTGTGGTGCTGTTGGAGAGCGCCAGCCCCCAGGCCGACCTCCAAGTGCTCATCGACGAAGTGGGGCCGCGCCGGATGAAGGGGAAGAAGGTGCTTGTCGTCGCTACCAAAGCCGACCTCCTGGACGACGGCGCCAACTACCAGCCGCTCCGCGCCCACGTGGAGGCCCAGGGGTGGCAGATCGTCCCCGTGTGTGCTCCCGAAGGCCACAACATCGAGCGGTGTATCCGGCTCATGGGCGACATCGCCCGCGACCACCATTAGTGCTTTTTTCATGTATATAGCTGGGGAGTGGTTTCCCCGAAGTTCCGAAGTTCCGGTTTTCTAGAACCACCACCCCCTACCCGTTGGGAATTTTTTTAGTCATTGACGAAAGATAGTGTCGGATCGGCAATCCGATTTGTTTTACTTCTAAGCCTTGATTGAGAACACAAGTGAGTAATTGAAGGATCCTCGGGTTCTCTCGCAGATTTCCCGACATCTCCGAAAAAAAATTCCTTTGAGTGGGCGGGGGCTGCGCAACCAGGGAGGGGTTTCTTATGTCCCAGACACTACTATGGTAGAAGCTACCACTAGGGGAGGTTACCATGACAGTGTAGTAGTAGCTCAGGCAATGATTTCTCGGGATTAGCGGATATAGCCGGTCATCGCTCAAGACGGCTTACCCGCCAACCACCGAGGCATGGCGGCTGACTAAGGCTTCGTCAGCGTGGTTTAGTCAGCGCACAAACAGGCGGCCTGGCTCGTTACCATCTTTTGAGTAAAACGTTGCCGGGGTTCCGCAAATATCAGCTTGGTGGGTGGGTCATCTCCGGTCACAATACCGATTGATTTGTGCGCTTAGCGAAGCCGACATCACCTGTCATTTCTTTGTGTTTTTGCTCGCGGTTGCCTAATGGGGACATTGGGCCGTTGCTTTGCTGAGGCCCGCTCAAATTTGCTTTCAAGGGACACCCTCAAAGGGGCCGAAAAAACAGCAGCGACGGTGACGGAGACTGCCAAGGTATAGGGGGGGGAGATATCACCTGTTTGGGATTGGGGAATTTTAATTGAGAAGGGGAAATACTCAAGCAGGGTGATGTGGCATTCACCGGTGATGCGCTGGGATCAGGCGCCTGGAGCGCCTTTCTCGCCACGGGTGGTTCGGTTGCCACGCTCGGCGCTGGCGACGCCCATTCCCCGACGCCCCGATAATTTTTCTTCCCGCGGGGCGCCCCCGTCTCAGGCGGGCATGCCTGCGCGCATGTACCTGAGCCTGCGATGTGCATCTGTCAGTGCGTACATGGCTCGTGACCGAGGCAGCCGCCGGCCATGCAGCAACGGGCGCCCCGAGCGCCCTCGCGGTATATATTATGCTGGCAGCGCCCCTGGCGCCGTCAGCGATCCTGTTTGCTACTTTTTGACCAGATTACTCGTTGTCCCACTCATCCTTTGGCGCCTTCTTTCCTTGCCCTTTACCACCGACCCCGCCTGCCGATGTTTGCCAACCCTCAATTAAAACCCGCTCGCGACGTCGCTGGCGACGTCGGCGACGACTACTTCAGCCGCCGCCCTCGTCTCCGTCTCCGGGTCGGCGACGACCACTGCGCCCGCCTCGAGCCGCTGCTGCCTCCGTTACCACTGTCGGAAGTGCCGTCGTTGGCGCTGCCCGAGCTGGCGCTGCCGCCGCTGCCCCTCGCCGACGATGCCCACTTCCCGCGCACAGCGCCGACGCGGATGCTGCTGGCGCCGCTGATCTTGGACCTGGTGCCCCAGTACTCCCCTTTGGAAGACAACCTCGACTTGGACCACTGCTTTTTTCCCCTCAACTACACCAATTTTTCGTTTTTGATCGTTGACGACAACATCATCAACGTCAAGGTGCTCACCAAGCTCATCCACAAGTTGTACCCGAATGCGCACATCATCCTGACGGTGAACCTGACCCAGGTGCCGCAGATGCTCTTGGAGAACCACGTCGACTGTGTGTTTATGGACATCGACATGCCTGTGATCACCGGGATCGACTTGGCGCTGATGATCCGCGCCCACCCGGCGTACAACAGGATGGCGGTGATCGCCGTCACCACGAGAACGCTGGCACGCGACCTCGCCCGCTACGACGAGGTCGGCATCGACGCCACCATCAGCAAGCCCATCCGCTTGCCTTACGACGCCACCATGGACCGCATCGACCGCGCGATCCTGGCGAGACAATGACCGTTACGACGCTTACGATAGGACCCTTATAGAGATAAACAACTTTCCTTCAAATCAAGTTGTAGATCACAGTAGATCAGAGATTTTTCATCGAAGAAAACCAACAAAATTCCAACGAAAAAAGTACAAAAAACTTTTACGGACACCACCAAGCCCTGTGAGCGACTTACGAACCCCACAAGTGGGTTCCCGAGTGTCGGTAACGATGCGGCGCTAGCGTCATTAGCCTCAACCGGGACTAGTGGCGGGCTTGACTTTTTGTGGCATTGCTGCCACTGGTTGGCGATCGGCGGCCTTTTGCTTCGTTGCTCTCATCACCTTGCTAGCATCACAGCGCCAAGCCACGGGGGTGGTTTTTCTATCAATTAACTAAACCTTGATCCCTACGGTTGCTAAACGCTAAATCACTGATAGTAGATATTTGGGGGAATTTGCTAACGTCACCGCATTTTCGTGGGGACGCAGCGTTAAGCGCGGTTTTTCGCCCGTCGCATTTTGAGTGGCCCCACTAGCCTCGCACACGACCCCTAGCGACCGCCTCGCCCCCGCCTCACACCAGCAGCGCCCGCCCTTCGCCACTGTACATGTCCCGATATCGACAAGTCAACAACATCCCCGCAAACGGGGCTGGTAGGGCGGGGTAAAACCCTAAGCTTTTGTTTACGGTGGTTATCAGTAGTGTCGGCCCACCACCCGATCCGTTGGTGCCACTAAGCAGCGACTCCTAAACGCCCCTTTAGCGCTGAGTCATCGGCTCACGCCCCCACCCCCTATACGCGCGCCGGCGCTTATGAGGCACTTTAGCATGGTGATGATCGATCTGCCTAAGCAACACGTATGGAAACATGAACTCCCGGGCATGTGCGTCTAGAGGCAGCTGCCGGCAGCAGCGACGTGATGTGTCTCAACAACGCAAGTGACCCCAGTGCGCCCACGCGGCCACCACTTGCTACCAACTGCGGCTGGTGCTACCAGTTTTATCATCCGAGCAAAACCCGCCGGGTGGCGGTTGCTGGAAATCGCTCACCTGTCCGCCAGCGGCAACAGTTGCCCCCAGCGGGATCCGCCCCTCTTCGGATGCCGGCGTTCGACGCACCTCGGCAATAACGACGCGCCTCCATGTCCTTGAAAACGCACCCTCTACACGCCCAGTGCCCATCGCCTCAGGGGTGTCAAGTGACCAATACTCAACGGTCTGCTGGCGCCGCCTCCAGGCGTTCACTGCGGGGTGAATGGAGAGGCGCCCATCTCTGCACC
>NW_022995178.1:0-7668 GCF_008704595.1 Diutina rugosa
GAGAACCAATTCGATAACCTCTCAGGTTATTCTGAGGATTCTGGCAATGCCGATTCTCATCACTATGGATTATCTCCATAAAACTTACTTTTCCTTAGAGTGTTGGCCACCTCGGATTATAACCCCTAGTAGAAACATAGACCATCGCTTTGAGCCGGCAACTATAATTTACAGTTTTAAGGTTGGCGCTTGCTATCATCCATGCTTCAGTACCGACCACGGCTATTGAACTAATGAGGCGTATCATTCGAGATAGCTGACTAGGCCTACCGCAAATGTCTGGCAATCACAGATGTATATATTGGTGGGCTAATCTCTCGGTAGAAAAAAAAAAAAAAAAAACCCACNCTGCAACCAGTAGATCAACAACAAAGTGCCAAGTAGTGTGAAGACAGGAGGGTGTGTATTCTTGTTGTCGAAGTAGTGGGATTGTTTGCGCACTTTCGTTTGTGTCGGCAGTCGTGCAGAAGATTGGAGCAGAAACCACCTGTAGAAAAAACACGTCTAGGTTGGCAAATTTGTAACTTTTCAAGCCGAGTTAAAGTTGCTGTAGTCCACACTTTCAATCACCACCCGTCCCTCTTTGTTATTAATAGTACCAGTTGTATTTCGTGGACATCCATCGCTAGATAATGGCGATACCCGGGGAAATTTCCAAATATAGCCACTGTAGGTGCGGTACCCTCGGTGAGCCCTTTCGAAATCGTCCCATGACTATAGCCTCCGCATTCATCAGGTGCCAATCTAGACTTTTTGAGTTTCAAACCATGCACCTCCTTCCTCATCAGGATGGGGTGTGTGCTGCAGCATTCTCGGCTTGAGGCATCTGGTGCAACGTTGACCTGACAACAATTAGTGGTGAGCTTATCTTACCTGTGGTCTGGGATACCCCGCGTCCCAGAATAATCCCGAACAATCGGTCGTATTTGCCGATTGACTTGTATGACCTGAGCGATGAAGCTTCTGGCGGTTTGAGCTTACACTAGAAAAATCATCAGAACACTGGTCTTGACCTGTTAGCCGGCTACAAGGTAGTTCCCGCTACTATACCGATGTTGGCTCTGGATTTGACCGTGAAGTGCCACGCACACTAAGCAGGTGGGTGTTGCAAATACTTGAAACTTTTGTGCCCGGGCCCACTGAGGCGTGGCGTGCGTGCATGCCTGCTGCAAGGAAACCTGCACCACCCTCACCTCACTACACCTGCCAGGTATATATTTAAACGCTACGATCTCACATCTCTTGTAACTTTTCCACCTCATCACACTCACTTTGCAATGAGTAACACCGCCAGTCAAGAGCCCACTGTTAACGTCAATGAACCCATGCGGGTTACACAACTGAAAAAATTAGAAAGCTTCAACGCTTTACCCGACTTGCGGTCAACTCCGAGAGGTTACATGGCAACCTGTCATAACGCTAATGAACTTCGGGAAGCCTATGACGCCGCCGAAGCGGTCAGACAAACAGTCAGAATTGTTTTCAAGCAAGCCAACGAATCTAAAGTTCCCCTATCCAACGACGACTTGAGAGAGCTTAAGAGAATAATTAGTCTCAAGACCGGGCTTCTGGGGGACCTTAGCTTGAATGACGTGAAAACAAAATTGAGCGAATGCAACACCGACGCCGAGTTTGACAAGTGGTTTCTTGAGTCCTTGTACAATCCAAGAGCATACATGGCCAAAGCTCATGCCTTCGTACACCCTCAATTAAAAGCAGGGGCGTCGGAACCAGAAATTAAAGCCTATTGGGACAATTACTCTAACATCCCATCGTCCTGGGGTACCGGTACCATTTGCCGGATGTGTGCGGCGAGTTTTACGTTGCAGTCGCTGTTCTTTATCATTGACGAAATCTTTGACAAGTTGAAGGATGCTAATTGGCACAGGTCTGATCCATTCTTAGAAGATGTCGATGATGACATAACCAAACAGACGCTCATGCGGATGTTATTTCACGAAACCGACACCCCGACCTTAACCGGCCTCGCCCGCATTGGCTATCGACTCCCAGATGAAACAGCCTTACAGCAAGAGATTAATGGAATGTTCGATAGGGCAAGCCACCCGCCACCCACCACCCAAATCGGGAGACGTGATCGAATTCTTGATTTGGTTGAGCAATTTGACCGCAATATGTCGGCATTACTCGAGTTATTGAGCATTTATGACAGTCGTGCTGGTGCGCGTACTACGCACAGAATAGGGGATAAAGAAGCCGAAGCCATATGTCATGGCTTTGAAAGGTGGTGTGGGGAAGAATGTAAGGCTTGGAAAGACACCATCCAACAACGTTACTTGTTTGCTTGTAGATTCAGAGATGACTTCCAGAAATGGTTTATGATTAATTTCATTTCTCCGTTGGCAATCTTTGCGAAGATCTACAAATATTTAAACCCTCAGCGGATGGATTCCTGCAATTTACTTGATTTCTTGTCCTTCTATACTGACGTGCCGTTCTTGGCGAAATACGAGTTATTTTTCCTGGGTCTCGCTAAGGGCTTCTCCTGGGAAGATGGAAAATTGAAGGCTGTCCCCATCATCAAATATTTGATGAAGAAACACCCGGATTGGTGGAAATCCTTCGACGAAAGACTTTACAAGTCGATGAAATTGATTATCGAGAAGATCGAAAGCTTGAGACTCCAAGAGGGCTTGGACCTGTACCTGTACTACGTCGAAGCTGGTGACGCCCAGGGTGACGACGCCAACCACACCTGATTGACACGGCGAGAAGAGTTAGTCTTGCCTTGAGCAGGATCATCACATGGACACATCGACATTTGTTGACGTTGTCCCCGGTGCATAGGTAATGAAACTGTTTGTGTAAACTACGTAGCCGCAATTCCTGGTGATACTCTGTCTGAGCACTCTCTTTATACGTCGTTAGTAAGACAAAGTTCTCATTCACGATAGCACCAACCACGATTGACGAGTAGTAAAGGGCTCATCGAATATTTCCAATAAATCGAATTGATTAATTGGGTAACTTAAATGATACAGAGGAGTGTTCGGTTGATGATTGAACAAGTAGAATCTCTTTCCTGTGCACTATTTGGTGACTCGTGGCACATCCAATCACTATAATTGGGTGGTACCATCGCGGTGCTTGGTCGAGATAACGATTAAAGCGATAAGTCGAAAATAACTTAAAGTAATCCTCTTTCATTGAGGCGTTATATGTACGAAATTAGTCAACTTGGCCAGCCCATAATTTTTCAGCTTCAATAGTTGGTATTTTGGACCGGATAAGGGGATTGGCGAGCGTCACTTCCAGAAGTACACCGACGACAACGGTTATGCTACCAACACCAAACTGTGGCCACGGGGTTATACAACATCGTCAATGCTCGCTTTAGAGTTTCAGCAACAACGTACAAGGAGTGGGCTCTCTTCCCGTTAATCAGGCACACCACGATCACCAACACCGCCACCGCGCCAGCAGTTATACCACAACTACCAGGCTAAATTTGTCGCTTGACAACGGTTAGAATGCTTGGTACGTAGATGCGCCTGTATTAGACAACAACCGTGCGTGGGGCTGGTCCTACGAGATAACGAGCCTCCGTTTCAATGCCGCAATCGTGCGCGAAGCCACCGGAAAGGATACCAGTCAATATTACCATACATGGATGTAGGAGCTTTACGGCAACGTAAGTGAAGGCAGAGACCTCGACGCGTGCCCAGAGTAAAACTAAAGATGTCTCTTCTTTTGTTTTTCACGACCTTTAACCCCGGAAATTGTTCATCCGGAGGAAATTTGGTATGATGGCTAGAGGAGCGGGGCACTGACACTTTGGCCCCATTCGGTGTGCTTGCCACAATGCCTGAAAATTGGCCGGAAGGACGAACGTTCACGCCATGTCGTACTCATAGCCGCAGTAGGCCTCCAAGGTTAACAGCCACTAGCTGACAGAATGGTGAAGCCTAGGGAAGTCGGCCAAGCAGATCTGAAGCTTCGACCTAAGAATTGGCTCCGAGGCGTCAGTAGCTGGAAATGCCGCCACCAGGCACACCGTCGGCATCGTCACCACCGTGAGCTCTAGACAAGATAAAGCTGAGCACCGGTTTCAGTTGTACTTAGCGGCCGACGTATTCTCTCCATAGTGGCGGCCTCAGCGCTGTCGAACAACATTATCTCGTAAATCTTGCTATAGCTCAACAAAAAGGGTAGAATTGAAGACAGTTCTCGACACCCACTTTACCGACGACCTCCAGCATGAGCTAAGCAAGCATTTTTTGCGTGATGGCTAGGAGTAGACGTCGTCGGAAGTTGAAATATAAGGACGTCGCCAGAACCAAAATCAGCTTGCACCACTGGGATTATCGCAGTAGGTCGGTGCCGGCGGCTTTGGGACCGTACAAGTTCACTGACCAAAGTCGTATACACCAATTGGAACACATGGATGGGTAGGGGTAGACGTGTTAGGGATTAGGGACGGCAGTGATCTACCATGACGCGCTCCGAGTATTAGCGAAAATATACGGCCACTCCATATTGAAACTGCGATTGGTTATGCCACCAACGCCCTCCTGACTCCATAGCAAATCTACTGAGTCGATCACTCTAAGTTTCTAATTGAAATGAACTCTAGATTTATTATTAGATTGTCCTTCAATACACCGGGTGGACTTATTCTCGGCAGTGGCTGAACTTGGTACGCGCACTCCCCATAGCGTTTCCCAGGCGACGACGCTGAGGAATGTCCAAGCACCACCGATATGAGCGAGCGAATTAAGTCTAAGGGGGGGGTGTTGACGAGGGGAAAATTATCCTCTTACTCAACTCCCGCGACTTGACCATGGCGGGTTCTTCCGTGGACAACACGCGTACGGGTGACGCCCCGGCGGCTGAGAGTCGCCAGCTGGGCTCTGGCCACCGCCGGGGGGTCCAGAACCAAAGCCCGCCTCGTGTTGATGCCGCCGTTGAGGGGTTTACTTCCACCCACAACGATAGCGGCGATATCCCTGGTGACCGTGCCCGTGAGCAGCAACCAGCTCCCAACGCCTCTGCCGGAATGGATGCCGCTCTCGAAACGTCCACTGCAGGCAGAATTTCCACACCCAATGAACCTGCTGTCATTCACGCCACAAGGGCCACAACAGGGTCCCCAAAGGAATCTAAGGATACTCCTTATGAACTTTATAAATGTCTCAGAAAGCACTGAAATGATCCCACATCAGTAAAGATTCTCTTAGATTCAAGCAGGGCCTCAAAAAAATAGATAAAGAATAGCTCAAGTGGAAGCTAGTAAACACCCGTCATCAACCATGAAATCCAGTCATTTAGCAGATCGTCCAGTATCGCCACAGGTGCTAAATCTGCCTTGGGATTGACTCAGGTAATGCGCCTGAGTCAGTGTTGACTCCACACCTGCACACAGCACGGTGAAATTTCACCAGTGCACGTGCGATCATCACGCCGTACCAAAGCCCGCTATATAGCATGTACCGGCGCCTGTTGACTCCATCACTCATCGGATGCCGGGGCTTTTGACATGCCAGAACACCGCTGGTGAAACCGTGCTCATCGTCGGCACCGGCACCTCGCAAGTGCTGGCAATGAGGGCGCAGACGCTTAGGGCCCATGGCGCCGATATCGTGTTTGCCGGCCCCCAGCCGATATCCCCCACTGACGGCGCCGTTCGTTTCATCGAGACGGCCATCGACACCGACAAGGTCACCGCTATCATTGCCTCGGCGGGCCGAGAGGCAGTGGGCGGCTTTGTTGACCGCGTGTTTGTTACCCTTCCCCTGGCGTACCTGGAAACTAAGCAACGGCTTTACCAGTACTGTGTACGGAACCGGGTGCCGATAAACACCAGTGATCTGGCGCAGTTGAGCACGTTCACGTTGCTTTCGACGTTTGCCCAGGGCGACTTCCAGTTTGGCGTGACCACTGGGGGCAAAGGGTGCAAGTTGGCGCTGCGAATCAAGCGGGAGTTGGCTTCGGCGTTACCGGCGAACATCGGAGACATCTGCGACACCGTGGGGGCGCTCAGACAGCGGCTCCAGCAGGAGGACGGGTTGGAAGGCGGCGACGGCGACAACGACGACGACGCCGTGACTACGTCGAAGCTCAACGAGCTTGTCCACGAGTTTGGCATGACCCCCGACCAAAAGAAGCTACAGAGAACGCGCTGGTTATCGCAGATCGTCGAGTACTACCCGCTTGCCCGTCTTGCCCAGTTATCGATTGACGACCTCACCGTGGCTTATACCCAATCCACTCGCCCTGAACCCGCTCCCGAAGCCGCTCCGATGGCGAAAGGGTCGATTGCCCTTGTTGGTGCCGGGCCCGGCTCGGTGGCGTTGCTCACCATCGGGGCGATGCACGCGATCCAATCCGCAGATATCGTGCTTGCTGACAAGCTCGTACCGCAACAGGTGCTTGATCTCATCCCTCAACAGCGCACTGAGTTGTTTATTGCCCGCAAATTCCCTGGCAACGCCGAGGCCGCCCAGCAGGAGCTTTTGGACCGAGGGCTTGCTGGTCTCGAGCAAAACTTGAAGGTGGTGAGACTTAAACAAGGCGACCCCTACATTTTCGGTCGTGGTGGCGAAGAATACAACTTCTTTGCGTCTAAGGGATACACGCCCACGGTGATCCCCGGGTTGACGCTGGCATTAGCTGCTCCCGTTCTCGCCAACATCCCCGCCACCCACCGTGAGGTTGCCGACCAGGTGCTTATCTGCACCGGTACCGGCAGAAGAGGAGCCGTGCCCCAGCTTCCCGAGTTCGTGCCTCTGAGAACGACGGTGTTCTTGATGACGCTCCACCGCATTGTCGAGTTCATCCCCCAATTGTTGGAGAAGGGGTGGGACCCTCAACTCCCCGTGGTGGTGGCGGAAAGAGCGTCGTCGCCGGACCAGCGGGTGATCAGAACCACCCTCTCGCAAGTGGCAGCGGCCATGGAAGCCTGTGGGCTGCGTCCGCCGGGGCTTTTGATCACGGGGTACGCGTGCAACGTCATCTACAATAAGCCCTTACCCGACGACCAGCAGTGGGTGGTGGAAGAAGGGTGTAATTTGGATAGCATCGATTTACTGTCATTCTTACAGTAATGCATTTATAGAACCATAATAGACATTCACATCATGCACAATTCTTGGTCTGTAATAGTTTCGTTGACTCATTGATGCATTATTAATTAGTCTATACCTATGAGCTCAGCCATTTCCGTCGTGCCTTGGTAGAACGAGTTCATCCCATAAATTTTCTTTTTGGTTTTTCCTATGAACTCTTTCAATCTGGCTTCAGACAAACACACTTTAGTGTCGAGCTCAGGTAAAATACTGAACCACTGACTTCCGTCATCGGGTACTCCACAGCTTTTTATTTCATCTTGAAATGTAAATCGATCTTTCGTCTAATCAAAAAATCGATATCTTTAAGTATCTCGAGTGTTCTTTAAATCTTTTCGTATTGATAACTGCAAACTAAGAAAGCTGAAAGCGGCGAAATATTCAGGTTGTGGGACATGTGGGAAGGTAGTTGTTCAAGAAACAGATGGCCGGAGGCCCAAATGACGAAGATTTAAACCTAGGTTTCCTCTCTTGGAGTGTACGGGCCAACATTATTTTAGTTATAGGCATGGTAACCTGCTGAGATAATTATCACTCTGTTAGAAAACAGATTAAGGGGTTTACGCTTTTTTTTTTTTTTTTT
>NW_022995186.1:0-7644 GCF_008704595.1 Diutina rugosa
AACGAATGAACTATCTATCAGGCTTTTCACCACGTATATGACACCCTAGAAAAAATTGAAATACACCACCATGAATTATATGGTGCAAATAATATATACAACGGCAAATGGGATTTTCTGAATTATCATAAAAAAAACTTCAAAATGCGATATAAAATCAGGAAAAATTGGTACAGACTTCTAATTAGCACCATAAAATTCTTTGGCACCAGAAGTATGGTAGAAAATATCTGGGCTGGTTAACGTTCGAATTGAAGTAGTTTCAGGTATGTCAGGGCATAAAATCAACGGGGAGCGATAAAACTTGTCTGTGTGCTTTGTAATCATTGTTGATATCTGAAGTACAGATGGTGTGTTTCTGGGTAATTCCACGATAGATTTGAAGGAGTTTGAGTTAAGTTACTTCAATGCCATTACCTGCAGGACAAGTAGATGGATGCAGTACACACACCATCATGGCGCTAAAAGTTGCAAATCGCAAGCAAATCAAGAATGATACTACAGTAATACTTACAATACGCTATACTGCTGGCTGCAGGAGTTTCATGGAGCCGAATTGAATACTGAGATATTTGGCAGGCTTTATGTGCTTTCTTAAACCATTCTTGCATGTAGAGGAGGACTTTGCAGGATTCACCACTGGTAAGACAAGTCGAGTGGGCTCTAATACCATTACTATGTTCCGTACGGTTCAAAGATTTGTGTACGTCGTTTGTACGCAGGACGAGCGCTTTTTGGCACCGCGCACCGAAAAAACACATAGTAACGAGCGGGACTTCGTGCAGGACGGAAAAGCTTAACTATGGTGGTGGGAGCCAGTACCAAAAGGCTTGGAAGCCGGCACTTTTTCGCCATTTTGCGGGCAAATTCGCATCACAGCATCAAGCACCGGGCAAACTTCGCATCACAGCATCAGCACTAGTGTAGTATACAGGACTCGCGGGGAGGAAGGGGGCTGTTGGTGGTGAGGGACGCCGATGTGGGGAGATGAAGTGAGGTGGAAAATGTGACCAATAGGTCGATGTAGTCTGGAGATTACACCGAAATATTAGTCAAATTTTTGTTTGTAGGGGAAGTTGGTGGGAGTATGTCTGTGGTGGTGGCATGTGTGTAGGACTGGTGGTTGGAGAGACACGTGATGATTCTCGGAATATGAAGAGCGAGCGCGGGGTCGTTGGTTGTTCGTTTGTGCGAAAAGGTCGTGTCTGTACCAGAAAGTGGTTGTGGTCTTGGTGTACGTTTGGCCAATGGTTACGAGCCCGTAATGGCGAGCGCGACTGCGGCCACTGGTTGCAAAATGCGACTTGTGCAGAAATATACAGGATGCGCGCTGTGACTAAAGATGACTCAGAGCCATGGGAGTCTTTTTTTCGTGGCCAGTATACAGGACGCGCGCAGTGACTAACGAGTCGAACTGTGAGAGGACTACTGCCACTCTGCGCCTGAAAACTAAATGTAAAAACCAGGAAAATTTGAATAATGTGGGGAAGTTGAGAAGATTCGGTAAGTGTGTAGTGTGAAGGTAGTATGGTAGTGGTTTGACTGTCTGCTGGTACAGCGTAGTAGTGGACGTGGCACTGCCTGTAGAAAGTGTACATTTGATGGCTGTATTGCCGCTTTGAAAATTTCTCACTGCGATAACCATCTGATGGTGAACCCGCGAGACTGCGCTATCCCCAGGCGTGATGAAGGTGACTATGCCAAATGATTACTTAATGTGACTTGGGCGTTGTTTTGTGGACAACTGAGTGCCCGTTGCGCGTTTACTCTGTGGAAGTGACACAGTCACTGGGGCGTATTTTAATGGGTCCATGACCAGACTAAAGCGGAGACTATCATTAGTTTGCACTGTGGAATGGAAATTGGGAATTTTCTGCCGTTGAAATTACGTATCTGGCGGTGGACTTATTGCCACGTGTCATATGGAAGTAGTGACTGGTCCTGGTGATTACTCTGAGTTGGACGGAAGACTCTGTACTATTGTTGGTACCATTACTGCTCCGTTGTAATTGGGAGACTGTCATCCTAGCAAGTATATACCCTTAGAACCACTCAATACACGTGTACCTGTGACCTACATGTAGCCTATATGTTCGCGGGAAGCGACGCGTCTGCACTCTAACACCCATGACCTCGTCTGGCCCTGAGGAGACACCGACGTGGACTCGGCCGGTGGGAGAACTCCCCACTCCCGGGACTACCCAAACCAACGACTGTGCCGGGCAATTTGTGGTCCCCACCGCGGAAGTGTTCAGTGGGGATGGACTCGAGGAAATCCGGACTGTCCACTCTTTGGGCAACGACCTCGATGCCTACACCGAGTCGCCCGATGGAGACGTTGGTGTCCCATTCAACCCTTGCGACTGGACAAAGGAACACCCCGACTTTACCGTTCACAGGCACCATGAGACGGGAATCAATGTTTGCGGCCATGACCACAGCCCAAAGATTGTGCCTCGGAGGAACGTCGAGGATCACTTGAAAAAGTTCCACCCTTTGCCGAAGAATGCAGCGTCCAAAGCCGCCGCAAAGGAAAAGCGGGCCCAGTTGAAGAAGCTCCTCCTCTCTAGCAAGGTAGACGAGATCCCCCGTTTCGTCGACTACAAGTTCCCCCTCATGCCCGTGAGCAACGAGACGTATTGTGCTGATTGCAAAAAGGTGTACAAGGAAAAGCGGCTGCACAAGGCGGGCCCTCTTTGTGAAGACGGCCACCAGTTCCCCGTCATATGCAACACGTACGGCAACGACAAGGTGGTGATTGGCCCTGAGCCGAAAGTGTCCGCCGATGAGGATCTCGATCGGATTCTCGATGCGTCGTATAAACACACGCTCGAACTTCCTGTGATTGCGTTGGAGAACGATCTGGTGGAAACGGCCGAGATTGCCAAGGCGTTCGGGTGGACCTACAAGTTGCGAGGGAAAACGCTGGCAGACGTCGCCCATCTCCTCGCCGATGCTAGCAACGACGAGCGAGAGTTGTGGGAGTTTGAAGTTCGGTTGAGCAAGATCATGACCACTGCCCACGATCTAGTGACGCCGCTCGTCGCCATGGTCGACAGCGTTGCCGGCATGAAGGACTTTCGAAAGAGTCGGTTGTTTTCCACCTTCAAGGACTACTTGGGATTGTTGAAGATGGTGATGCGGTATACGTTGCGGACGTGGCAATTGGACGAGACGGAGCGGAAGTACAGCTTGAGTGTGGAGTTGCATCGCGCATTGGGTGGGTTGCGGTTGGGTGGGTTGACGGACATCGAGAGGTACAAGGCAACAAAGACATTGGACGCCGTCGACAGTGAGGTGCTCGAAGTCATGTGGCTATTGACGATTGAACCTGTGGGGAAGACGTACAGCACGCATCCGTGGGTGATGGCCATTGGCTCGAAGATGCTCAACCTGCGGGGCGGTTTCAACATGGACGACACGTACCACCGCTACTTTACCGCCATGCAAAAGATGGGACGCTACATCTATGTCAGGAAAGCATGGCACCACGATCCAAGCTGCCCCCAGAAATGGCTCCATGCACAGGAAGTTTTGCGCCGCAATTGCCCCCACGACATTGTCAACACCTTTACCAAGATGGAAGGGCTTCGTGCCAAAAGGAGTGGGCGGTACTTGCCACTCGGTCCGATGCAGTGGTACCCCGAGTACAACCAGGTAAAGTACCGGGGCAAGTTCATTGACTTTACCACTTTTGGTGACGCCCTCAAGAGAATGGTCCATGATGCCAAAGAGTTGATGTGTTTGCAGTGGGGGGTTGACGACTTTGACCAAATTCCTGGGTTTGACTTTCACGCCACCGAGGACCAGTTTTTCCCCAACCACGGCGACTGGCTAGCACGAGACACCATGAGGCAGGACCGCATCCTTGCCCGGAAGATCCTTCTCAAGAGTGGGAAGATGAGGTTGGAAGATGGCAAAGTGGATTGGGTGCAAGGCGAACGTGAGTTGTGGGAAAGACGGCAAGGCAAGCTTTCGGAGTTGATGGCAATGATGTACTATTTTAGCGGGTCGGGGGTGGCCCGGGCACCCGAGTTTAAGGTGGTGCGGTGGCGGAACAACGGCCAGGGCACAAAATGCAGCACGAACTTTTACATGTATCGCGGGCAAATGTTCGTGCACACGTTCAACCAAAAGTCCGAACGGTTCCGCGCCACCGGGGTGATACGGTTCTTGCCTGAGGATGTCAGCCAGATCTACATGAAGGCGTTTCGCTTTGCGTTCCCGATAATGGGGGACTTTGACGACGACACGGAGAGGAAGCGGTTCCAACCCAACGACTTTCACTTTAACGCGTTTCCCAACTACAAGGACTGGATCAACTCGGTGATCCACCTCGCTTTCAACAGGTATCTTGGAGTCAAGGGCGGTCTCAAAGACCTCCGCCATATTGTGAGTGCGTTGTTTACCATGCACGGGATGGACATGGCCGAGTTTGGGGATGATGCGTTTGACAACGACGAAGACTACGAGAACAACCAGGACGATGAGCTTTACGACGGCGGCATTGACGGTGTTCTTCACCGGCTTTTGGGCCACCTGGCGCAGACGGGACGCACCAAGTACGGCGGAGCCCAGTACTTGACGGGGGAAGCCACCCAGCAAGAAGTGCTCAGGATGTATTTGGTGTCGAGGAAGGTGCAGAGGTGGATGGGAATCCCAACGTCCAACGTTATCCGGTCGACCGAGCAGGGTCTGCGGGATTTCCGACGGAAGCGTACGCGGCAGATGATGGAGATGGACGGCCAGGCCAACTTTGAGCGGGTGATGAAGGGGAAACGGGTCAAGCCCAACCCGGGACAACTTGAGATCATCGAGGCTGCCGCGAACCGGACGACGTCGGATTCGGTATCGCTTGTGGTTGCGCCCACGGGGCTGGGCAAGACGGCTGCGATTGCTGCGATTGCCGCCGATGTGAACGCCCGGACGTCGGTGGTGGTGGTGCCCACAGTGGCGCTTGTGTATGACTTGGTGGACCAGCTTAACGGGTACTTTGGGATTGTTGCGGTGGCGTTGAATGATGTGGCAGGGTACAACTACCGACGCCAGCACCTGGTGGTGGTGATGACGTATGAATACGCTGAAAAGCGGCACGATTTCTTCGAGAATTTGGGCTGGTGCCTCGACGTGTGCTGGGTAGATGAACTGCATTACATTTGGAATTCTAGCAGTGCTTTCCGGGGCTCCATCAAGGGGGGGTTGCAGCGGATGCTCACGTACCCTTGCAAGGTGATGTTGATGACCGGGACGCTCGCGCTCAACGAAGAAAAGCGGCTTATCAAGGAGTACGGGTTGAAACCCGAGCAGGTTGACACCACTGTGCGTGTGCCCATCAAGCACCCGCACTTTGAGTACGTGTATGAGAACATTGACCTTACAGAGGCCGAAGATGCTGCCGAGTTTGTAATTGAATGGTTACCGCGTGTTCCAGACAAGGGCAAGGTGATTGTGTTTGCTGCCACTGTTCCCAAGTGTCTCAGATTGCAGGAGATTTTGAAAGCGAGGCTCCGCGACCACCCCATCTATACCCGTGAGTTGAGGAAAAACGAACTTTTGAAGAAAACGAACTTCGCGAGCGCTAACAAAAAAGGGGGCAATCTGCAGGACGATTTGGAAAAATGCGTGAGAATAAAGCGAACTTTCAAAACGAACTTTTTGGGTTTTAGTAGGGGGAAAGCGAACTTTTTGGATTTCAGTAGGGGGAGAGTGGTGGTGGTCGACGGTGTGAGGTATACAGATAGGTCGATGCGGCTAGGCGGTCTCACCGATGTATTAGTTTATCTTTTCGTTGGAGGTTTTACGTTTTGGCGAGTGTAGGTGGTGTATCTGTGTATGTGCGCGACTCAATGGGCTCTCCCCAGCCCACCCAGGCTGCCCTCATGACGAGCCCTGGGCAATTCCCTACGTTGGGATCTAACCTGAACGGTAATTCCGGTAAACCCCAGCAAGCCAAAGCGGTCAGATCTTGGCCTGCAAAGCCCCCATCAACCGATGAAGATGGTTTCGTTTTACCCAAAAAGACCGCGCGGCCTGTGTCGCCCAGTCAAACCGCTGGCCGGATCCCCGTCTCGAACGGGTTCCTGGTCCTTTCTGTGGAAGAAGTTGTTGATGCCAAAAACGATGATGTTGATGATGGTGGTGATGACAACATGGGGGCGGAAGGTGCCTCCCAATCCACGAACGCGGTCACTAACGGCCAACAACCATCCCAAGTTGACGAGGAAGACGACTTATACAGTGGCGTTGACGCCGACGCGGCGTATGAAAGATCTCTTGAACCCAACTTCCACACCCCCACTACCACTCAACCCATGAACGACTCTCCCACATATGACGCTACGCTGACGGCGATGGCGGCCTCTGAGGAGAATCCTTCCCATGGGTATTGAGTGGCACCACCAGCAATTTGACGGCGTAACGCGCCCGTCAATTTTCCCACGTAACATGGCACGCGTTGCCTCGTTCAATATTCAGCGTTCACAAAATTTGAATCATCTTGCGAACTTGATCTTTGATTCNCCCACGTAACATGGCACGCGTTGCCTCGTTCAATATTCAGCGTTCACAAAATTTGAATCATCTCGCGAACTTGATCTTTGATTCGAAGTTCGATTTTGTTCTTCTCCAGGAGTTTGCTTTACCTTCCTCTTATAATGGTCAACACAGGTTGGAAATTTTTCAACCTTCTCGTTCGTCGCTGTCGGCAATTGCATGGTTACGTGGTACTGTTGACTATGACCTCTCTCTGGTGGATGGAGGCCCCTTCCGGGAAAAATGGTCAATCGTATCACAAAATAATTTGCAATTCCCCACATCCACCCCCATGGCTCTCACCACCTTCACAAGTGATATGGTGATCCACCACAACGATTCTGGACAATATTTCTGGCTCATTTCAACCTATTCTCCATGCGAGTCAACTCCACTTCATCGAGGCTTTCATAAGTGTCTCCATGAGGCCATTCGCGCTACTTATTGCGACTTAAGGGACAGATACAACGGCATATCTACCATCCTTGGCGGCGATTTCAACTATGACCCTGCGCGAACGATCGCCAACTCCCGTCCTCATCACGTCCGTTACAGGACTTGGGCGGAATTTGAAGATCTTGCGCAGGAACTTGGCCTTAACGATGCCTTTTTACAAACCGCTCCGGCGGGGACCCAGGGGCATACAAATGGGAAAACCGGTCATGGCTCGCGGCTTGATCGGTTATACACGTCGCCCCTGGTGACGGACAAGCTTCTCACATTCTCCATCCATGCTAAGTTTGCGGGAACGCACCATGGTATTTCCATTGCCATCATCCTCGACCCGGAGAGCAAACTAGCGTTGGGTCCAGGAAGATACACGTTAAGGCCAGAAAACTTGTTGAATCTGTTTATCGACGATTGGTTTCTGTTCATGCCGCCATCTACCTATGCGGCTGCCACACTGTTGATGCGAACAGTTGAGATCAAGACTAGGCAGGTCCGAAAAAGTGCACGGAAACGTGTTCCGCTGTTGATCACCCCTCCTGCAAACAGACCTTGAAGGATTTTCGACCTAGGGTACAACCGACATACTTTCATGCTTTACGGGCCACTCCAGAGTCTGACTATGTTACGTCGACCTCCGGTATGCTCAAAATCGCAAGAGAGTTT
>NW_022995065.1:0-6296 GCF_008704595.1 Diutina rugosa
ACATCCTCATCAATAGAATACTATATATAAGAATAATCATATTATATCTAATACATGTAAGTATAATATAGTTGTTTCTAAATTTAAATGATGTGTAGATGTAAAGTGATATAAGTACATTCTAACATAACATACTCCTAACATCATAGCTAACATAACCATATGTATAAAATGTAATCCAGTTGCAGCATAGAATACTGAACCAAATACACTATCAGCAATAGTAAATGTAGCGAATGTATATTCACATATTTGACATAATACAAATACAACTATTAATATAGTTGTTATTAATAAACCTAATAATGTACCATTTCTATCTTTTGATAATATTGCATGATGAGCTCAAGTTACTGTAGCACCACTAGCTAATAATATTATTGTATTTAATAATGGTAATTCTGTTGGTTTTATTGATGTTATTCCTACTGGTGGTCATGTTGCACCTATTTCAATTGTTGGTCCCATAGCTGAATGGAAATATGCTCAGAATAATGAAGCAAATATAAATACTTCTGATCCTACAAATAATAAAAATCCTAAATTTAATCCTCTTCTTACTGCTATTGTATGATCTCCTAAATATGTTCCTTCTACTACTATATCTCTAGTTCATAAAAATATTGTTGATAATACTACTGATACTGCTAATCCTAATCATAATAATGATCCTATATACCCATGCATTGTTAAAGCTAATGTTAAAGCTAATGATAATAATGCAAATGATATTAATATAGGTCATGGTGATGGTGCTACTAAATGAAATGGGAATAATTGTAAATTATTTCTATTTTTTATACTCATTTTCTCTATCTATCCTTTTTTATATACTTCAATAAATTTATTTATTCCTTTTTATCTACTGTATATTCTCTTCTTTTTTTTCTTTTGATTTCTATATACTTTATATATATATATATGTTTCTTTTTTATTACATATATAAATCATATCTTTATTTATTCCTTTTTATTTTATAAATAAATAAATAAATAAATTATTTTATATTAATATTACTCATTAATTTAATTTATATTATTAAAATATATAATATATTATATATATTCTAATTCTTTTAAATTAATATTTGTTATAATTAGGACTCGAACCTAAAGTCTTTTGATTACAAAACAAACGCAATACCAATTATGCCATTATAACATTATGTATTTATATCCATATAATTTAATTATATTTTTATTATTATTATTATTATTAGAATTATTATTTTTATTATAATTAATATTTATAATTTACTTAAATTAATTAAAATATTTAATAAATAAATAAATTAAAAAAAGTATAATATCTTAAATATAAATAAGATATATTAATAAATAAATAGAATGTAAATTAAACTACTTATATTAATTAGTACAATTTATAAAAAAAATTATAAATTGTTTTTTATTATAACCTATTATATCTAATATAACACTATAATATATGTTATTCTAACATAATATAAGATTCTATATATGTATATATGGTTTATACATATATAATAAATATAGTTGAAAAAAAAGTTACTTTTATATTTTAAATGCTTTCAATATTTAAATATTGTTAATTTAACTTAACTGCCTGCATATTATTTTTAGATAATTTTATAATCAAACATAAATTAATATGTTCATAATATACAACAGTAAAATCATTGATTAACTATAACTAATCCTTTCGTACTAAGTTATATACCTTTTTCAACTAATCCCTAAAGAAGATAGAAACCATACTGTCTCACGACGTATTGACAAATTTTTCATTTATTTTCATAAATGTTTAGACTATACCTTCATCATAATATATATACTTTTATTTTTATTTTATGCATAATTTATTTTTCATTCTTATTAAATATTCATTTAATAATTCTTTATTTTTTAAATTTATATCTCTTATTTCATATGAATTTAATAATATCTCTTCCAATATTCTTTTATCTTTATTAATCTTATATTCTTCATATAATTTTAATATTTTTATTATTCTTTTTATTTTTATATCATTTATTATTGGACCTTTATTTATATTATTATTCTCTAATATTTCCATATAATTTGATACATTATATATCTTTGGTAATACTTTTGATAAAAAATCTAATTTTGATACCTTATAATTTATTAATTTTTCATTAGAATTTATTTTAGTTACTACACCTACATTAAATATTTCTTTTATATCATATAATAATTTACTATTTAATATATCTGATACTATTCCATATTCTAATCTTATTACTATATTTTTCGATTTATTTAAATTTAATCCTAAAATTATTCAACCTTTACTATCAAATAATCCATTAATAAAATCTATATTTATTTCCTTTTTATAATTAAAATTTGATATATAATTCTCTAATTCTAAAGATATTTTTTTACTTAATTGATTATTCAATACTTTTTCTCTATCTTCAAAACATAAATCTTTTAATTCAAATTCTATACTTGATTTTTTATTTTTATTCATATTTACACTTATAGTTATTAAATCTAACATTAATGAATTATCTTCATTTTCTAAATCTTTACAATATCACTTATTTGATATTTTTAATAATTTTTCTACTATATATCTATATTTTATATATTCTAATAATTTATTCTCCTTTACTTGATTTTCATCAAAAAATGGAATTAATATTTTATTTATACTTTCTATATCTCTTACTCTATATCTTATTATTTTTTTATTATCTATTCTATATGTTCCTATATTATTAAATCTATTTATTATCTTTTTTATTATATTCATATTTCTATTATGTTTAATTAATGTAAAAGTAGGACATAAATTTATCTTTATATATTCTTTACGTTTTCTTACTCCTAAATTTACTATAAATTCTCCATCTCCATGAATTAATCCTGAAATATAACTATCTGTTAATCTCTCATTTAATGTTTTATTATCTATATTCTTCATATTACTTTTTTTCTTTTTTATTTTAATTAATTCTTAATTATTTCTTATTATATTGAACACTTATTTCAATATATTTTATATATATATTATGAGCTAGCCTTTAACCTATACCTTAAATATTACTATATTATTAATAATTTTCATATTATCAATATAAGTTTCCCCCATCATTAAATGGAGGGAAGTCGTTACGGGATTAATAAATAAATAAATAAATTAATAAATTAATTAATTTTTCATTATTAATTTCCCACGGTATTAGCATATCTATTTGACTTAGCCTTCACCGTATTTAGCTAGTATTTCATATTAACCTCACGGTTAATTAGGGCACAATTACTTACCCAACTCACGTAACCTTTTAATTGACGAACAGTCAAACCCTTATTAGCTTATGCTACCAATAGGATAGGTTGAGTCGACCATTTATTTATTTTGTTATCATTAAATATATTTATTATTTAATTTCAATAATTTTCATTATTGTTCAGACTATGTCTTAAAAATAAAAGATTCTCATTATATTAATTTATACTTAAATAAAGGAATTAATTTATCTCATACTAAATCTTTAACTGTATCTATATCTTTTTTAGGTATATAAATAAATTTTATATAAGATCTTTTTATGTATCTCTTTTATTTTTTTGGGCACTCGTGGAAAGATTATTGTTATATTACTCACTTTCTAGTCGTTGAACGTTTATTTTCCTTTATTTTATCATATAGAAAATACTTCGCTGCAAATTGTCATAGTATTATTTTAATACCTTAGAGTTCTTTGCAATTCACCCAATTTTACCTCAACATCTACTCTTATTTTATCGAGGTGGCAAACAACATTGACAATATCTACTCTCTCATGTTATTACACTGTTATCCCTAGCGTAACTTTTATCCGTTAATCGATCACTTGTACTATTAATATGATCTGTTCATTATACCTTACTTACGTATAATTTCCACTTGTAGGTGTTAAATTATTGCACAGTTATCCACTATTATATTAATGTTACATTAATTCTTTATTTTAATTATTTGATGTCAAGTCAAATTTACTGTACATAGTTTTTTCTAAAATAATAATAAATTCTTATTATTTTTAACATTTTTAATGATTAATTCATTAATTCTTCTTTTAATTTATATTTTTTAATTGTATATGGACATATTCAGTTATTTTTTGTGAAATCAACGCCCCATTTAAACTATCAATTTAAAGCTGTCATTAATATATATATCTCATTTGAAATATATCTTAATTAGGATATTCTTTTTTCTACTAATTAATTATTAATTCAGTTATTATTTAAATTTATTAAATTTAATTAATAAATTGGAATAAAATAAAAGTATTTCATTTTTATATCAATATATTACTTTATATACTAAAATTTTATCAAATAATAACAACTTATTAAATTATAGTTAAGCTGCATAGGGTCTTCTCGTCTACCTTTAGGTACACTGCATCTTCACAGCGATTTCAATTTCACTAAGCTTCTTCTAGATACAGTTGTTATATCGTTACTCCATTCATGCAGGACTATATTTATTAGCCAAGGAATTTCGCTACATTATGACTCTCAGTATAAAGCCGCCNCCATTCATGCAGGACTATATTTATTAGCCAAGGAATTTCGCTACATTATGACTCTCAGTATAAAGCCGCCATTTACTTAATTTTTATAAATGTATCATTTAATACATTTCCTTATTATTAAACATTGGGCAGAATTCACACTTTATTCTAATACTTATCGTTTTCGCAAAGTGCTGTGTTTTTGGTAAACAGTCGCATAACATGTACTTTATTCACTCTTTTTGACTAACGTCAGAGCTTTTCTTTTGCCGAGTTCATTTAGAAGAATTTACTTATTCACTTTCATTTCTTATTTGTATACCTGTGTCGGTTTTATTACGGTATTTCTTTAATAAATTTTTTCCAGTACCATATATTATCTTATATATATATTATATGGGCTTATTTATTTTTATTTATTACCTATTAATTTATTCTCTTCAGAATAAACCTTATGGACCGATTTTTTATTAAAACCTAATACATAAAGTGAAGAGGATTATACCTCTTGTTCGTTACTCATGTCAGCATTCTCTATTTAATTAGATATCTTTCTTTCTTTTTATTATACATATAAATTATATTTTATATATGTATACTCACTTCTTTATATTAATTTTATTAATATATCTCTTCATTAAATGCTTTGTTACCTTAATATTATTATTTTTTTCTTAATAATATTATTCGAATTTTCAGTTAATTTTTTAATTCCGATTATTATCTATCTATTAACCGATCAGAATAATTTACATTATCCTTATATATAGTATTTACTATATTTATAATAAACCCGTTGTTACACGTTGATCATAGAATAATTACTGTCAAACTAATCCCATTATTGTTTTACGATTAATAAATATTATTTATACTTAAAATTTTATTTGGAACTTTATATTTCAATCTGGGCTGTTTCCCTTTCGACTATCAATCTTATCACTAACAGTCTGACGTTTAATTTTCATATTAATATTATTCTGAGATTAAATAATATTGATAATATTATTACAATACCCCAATTATTATTAATTGCTTTACCATATTAATACATTTCTTAACGCTATACTAAAATATATTTCACAAAGAACCAGCTATCTGTAGATCAGATTTGTCTTTCACCACTTACCATATGTCTTCAGATAATATTGCAACATTAACCTGTTCAGTCGTTTAATATAGAGAAATCTCTCTATATCTTAACCACTTGCATACGGTAAGATCATCTACTTTCGGGTCTATAACAAATAACTATCTATCATTCATTGATACTCTCATTTTCATTTCAAATCCTTTTCATTTTCGCTATTCATTATAACTTGCTAACCCATTATACAAAAGGTACATTATCAATTAATTTCTTTTTATTAACCTTTAATTGCTCTCAATTACACTTATTAATATTATTCCCTTTCGGTACTTATTACACTTACTAATAATATTTAGTCTTAGGATTAGTTTTCCCTTCTTCGTAGATATTTTAACCCCTACTACTTACCTATACTTCTCTACTTTCTCTCACCAATATTCGTAGAATCTATGTTTATTTCTTTTCCTCAAGATAATTAGATGTTTCAGTTCTCTTGGTTCTTTTCTTCTCAGTTTCCTTTTGGTCTCAATATATTCCTATATCTCTCAATATATTATATATTCTTTTTCACCATCTTTTATTAGTAGTTTTTATATTAATAAATTCATCTTTTTTATTTAATTCACACATACATTTTTCAATTTATTTATAAATATATCTTATTTATATTATTATATACTTTTTTTTATTTA
>NW_022995087.1:0-5521 GCF_008704595.1 Diutina rugosa
ATAGACCGAATAGTGATTTGGCTCTGGCAAATCACGTGTAGTGGAAACACGGTGCCACAACATCACCCTTTCTTCTTAAGGAGTTTACTTAAGGTAAGCTTCTTGGAATCTTAACAGTGGTGTGGTGTCCACTAACAGGAAATCAAGTAACGATTCGGCCTTGGCAATAAATTCTCTCGGGCCAAGTGCCTTTGTGCCAGCGTCAGGTGGGTTCTGTTCAGCATTCACGTGTACAAGGTTCATTTGCCTTTCACGTACAGTTTCGAATGCATACGCAATCTTTACCTGGAACGATCTTGTTTTGGAATTGGTAAGTTGACCACCATTTCGGATTTGGTTAACAACTGTCCAACTGTCAGTGTAAAGATCATCCGACGTGATGGCATCATCATCAAGTTCTTTACCATAGGTAAGGAAATGTTTCACCTTATTCAAGAATACAACTTCTTCAATTGTAGTTGCAAGTGCTGTAGCTTCGGCATGAGCAGTGCTTGTGCATACCCATTTTGATCTAGTACTCTTCCAGTGAATGGGTCCGTGATTGTAAATCATGTAGCTAAGTCCTGAGCGCTTCGTGAGGTGTTCATCGCTCTCTTCTTTTTGGAAACTCGCGTCAAAGAAACCAACAAAATTTTTGCTAGTACGTGTGTCGCGCTTAAACACAAGCTTCTTGTCCTTTGTATTCACGAGGTATTGGAGTAAGCGGTTGATAGCTTTCATAACCTTTGGGGTGGGACAGGCGACAAGCCGAGAAAGTGTGTTAACAGCGTAACTGATGTCGGGACGGCAACACAAGCAGAGATAGGAGGCAACACCAATTTTGGAGCGGGCTTCCTGTTCAAGTCCTCGAATTTGCGTAGGCGTCATAAACGTCAATTGTTCATGTTCTTCAAGCCAGTCAATGTTAAAACCTTCAAGCATCGGGGTAGTAACATAGTTGTTGGCCACAATATTGTATTCGGCAGCGAGTTTGTCAATCGTTTGGGTACGATCCATGGTAATGGTTTTGTCAGGGTTGACATGGATGCGAGTTTTCAAGATTTCGGAAGGTACACCGAGATCCTTAATACCGTAAATCAGTAACATAGATTTAATCCATTCGACTTCAGCTATAGTTTTGCCACAGATCAAAATGTCATCAACAAAAACACCAAGTATTAACACAACTTCATCATGTTGTGCGTACACATAAACCGATTTGAATTGTTTGGCTTCTTTGAAACCAAGTTCTTGGATCAAATAGTTGTTCAATTCATGGTACCACAAGTAACCAGATTGTTTTAAACCGTATAACGCCCGATGAAGACGGAACACGTTAAAGAAACCAGGTTTGTCAGCATGAAAGTCAATACCAGTACCGAGAGGCGGGATAATGTAAATGTATTCATCCTCTGGTAAAAGGGCATTCAAATACGCAGTATTGATATCAACTTGCCATAACACAAAGTCATGTTCAACAGCAAAAGCGAAGATAAAACGCAAGATTTCCAAGCTCATGGTAGGAGCGTATGTTTCGCAGAAAGTGAGGAGACTTTGTAAGTCACCGCGAGCAACAAGGCGGGCTTTCCACACTTCAATGTACTTACCAAGTTCATCAAGCTTCGTCTTTGATTCAATCAACCATTTCGTAGGGATGACGCGATTTAAGATTTCAGGGTTGTTCGTACAAATCACTTCCTGGTACCAAGTGAGAAGGTTTAAGTGGGCTTCAAGTTCACGTAATACTGCTGCACGAGGTAATTCAAGTTCAATAGCTTGCCAGTACGTAAGCGATTTCTTATTGGATTTCAGTTTGACGGCGGCACGTAAGATGCGGACATGATGGTCGACAGCGAGGCGTTCAATGGGATCCGAGATCGGCATAGGTCGGTTATCTTTGAAAGCAAATCCTCGGTTAAGTTCACGGATGTGTCTGATGAGGCGAATAAGATTGACGCGGCCTCTCTTTTTCGTGTGTTTCGTGTCATAGATTTCAGAAATTAATTCACCATCCTTCGCAGAGCGTCGTCTCTTCTTCAGCGTAGAGCGGGTTTCGCGGCCTTGAGTGAGATCAATTTCATTTTCAGCTCCAACAAGATCCATTTGTAATTTCTTAGGAATCTTCGAAAGTTGGTCATTCTTGCCGGTCAGAGGGGGCTTAGTTAACATATCAGCGGGATTAAACGGGGTATATGGAAGAACTTCCTTCAGGTTATCCGGCAGTGTATTATGTGGTTCCTCCGTGGTTGGTTTCAGCTCTTCCAGTGATAAGTTAGCGTCGGTATCTAATGTATCAGCAAAATGGACTTTCTTTGGCGGTGATGGCTTCGCAGGTGGAACGTCCGCTTTTTCAACTTCGTCGATTTCGTTAACTTCGTCATGTTCATAATCAGTGTCGACTAATTCAGACTCCGTTTGAGTAGGCGTAGGGATGCCATAATCGGTGGGGTCGATGGAGTTAATGATTTCGATGTTAGGTTCAACTTGGTCGAGCGGCGTGTTCGGTGGCGGGTAGTGTGACGGGTCATCCGGCAATTGCGACGCAGTAACTCTCGCAGAGTCAAATTCTTCTTTCGCAGTTTCAGCAAATTTAGGGGATTCCTCCATCATATTCCATCTAATTGACAGGTCAGTTGTCTTCTTGGTCCACTTGAAAGGTAAGTTAATACCGGTCATGGCAGTCATCACCTTAGCATAAGCTTCAGGGTCCAGAAGAGGGAACAAGCGCACAAAAACTTTTGCATTTCTAGTGTGGTAAATTTGGCGACTGTCATCAAGTTTCAAAATAGCGAGTCCGAGGTAACGAGGAGATCCGCCAAGAGTAATGCCATATTCGCCAGCAGGTTCAGTTTTCGTTTTCGTGGTTGTCTTTTTCGCGCCAAGTAAACTACCGTCAGCATATTTGCTCGTCATATCATTTTTGGGCTGAGTGCCAGGTTTTCCACCAATGGGAGGGCGATCGTAATATATGGCAAAACAACCAAATGGAATGATAAACCGATCATTTGGAGGTGTTCCAGTAACACACTCATGAGGCAGCATGCCAAGTTCCAGCGAGTAACTATGGTTCATAACATTTACGGCGTGAGCAGCAGCCCAAGGCCAGTATCGGTCAGGTACCCCAGATTGGAGTAAGTTGATACGGATGTTTTGAAGAATAGTACGGTTAACACGTTCAGCAGGGCCGTTCTGTTGCGGTTCGAAAGGTGTCGCAAGTGTGTGGACAATACCTTTTTCATTGCAGTACAGCTTGAGCTCATTATTATCAAACTCCTTACCACCGTCTGTGATGAAGTTCTTAACAACGTACTGTGGTTCACGACCATGAGTTTGACGTTCAATGTGATTCACAAACCATTTAACAGCTAGTTGAGCGTCAGCTTTTCCAAATTGCGCGCGGTGAATTCCAAGAAATGTGTAACCTGAGAAGACGTCACGAATGACTGTGCACGAGTCAGGAGTAGTCACGTATTTAGTCGGAATTGTTAAGACGTCACCGTAAACATAATGTAATGGCAGATCAGATTTTGGAAGGTGATGGTAGTCACTCTTAATCGTCTTGGCAACTAAGCAATAGGGACAGACAACGTGTAAAAGTTCATAGAGCTTATTTGGAAAATGTAGATTTCGCGTCTTCGTCAATATGTCTTTCAACCTTCGTCTTCCTGGGTGTTGATACAGCGTGTGCAATTCAAACAAGTCACGGAATTGCTTTTGTTCACGTAGACTTAGAGCAGTGGGGTCTAGTGATGACTTCTTGGTTCGCGTTGCTCTAATTCTCACAAGTTTCTCAGATTTCGCTTCAACATCCTTCAATTCAGTGATCTGAGATGAGGTAAACGTCCGTTTAGGTAATTCACCAACAAGCTTCGTGAAATTCAACTTAGATTGATTCAACAACAAATAATAGTTTCCCAAATGGTCATAAAAGATCCATAAGGAGCCACCCGAGGGATTTCGGTACTCGAGGTAAAAAGCACCAGCAGAGGCAATTAAATAACCTTTGTTTTTCCATTTTATAGGGTTTATAAGTCCATTTTCATTTTCAGGTATAACAAATTCAAGCATCTTTTTCGATTTTAATGGCATAATAAGAACATCAGAAATGCAAACATCATTTCCATGATCGTCGAGTATGTGCAATTTGCCACATCCTTGACTGGTCATGGGGGATCCGTCGGCGGACACGAGGGATTGGTCCTCTTGTGCAGTTACGTCACTTAGTAGTTCCGGCACGTACGCAATGGTTGCCTGTGTACCTGTGTCGACGACGAGGTGCGGTCTACGCCGAATAGCCCTGATTAGGTAGTGCATATTGCTCCGTTTCCGGGTCGGGCTCGACGTATTCGTAGCCATCAAGCATGTCGCTTTCGTTACGAGATATATCGTGTGTGGCACGCACGGGCTTGATCAACGGCTTGTTAGGCTGCTGTGGTTTGTAACGCGAGAGAGCAGTAGTTTGCGAACTCTGGGTTCCCAGTGTTGATGACTCAGTACGTTGGGAGTAGTTTCGGCCACTCGTGTTGTAATTGTTGCGTGACATTACGCGTTCAAGTTCCTTCTGCTCAGCAACAGCGTCATCAATAATCTTAATGTAGGCGAGTTTGACATTGCCAATAGATGTTTTATGAGCGTTGCGATTGTAGTTGAGAGCGGCAAGGTTGATTCTCCCAGAGACTGGTTCACCTCTAAGGTCGTAGGACGGTGGAAAAAGACTCTGTAATAACTGTACAGTAGTGTCCCACGGATGTTGATCAGCCTTTTTAAGTATCTTGTCAACTTCGTCTTTGATGCGCCGTACGTATGTGTCATCATTTAAGCGAGTTCGCAAAATTTCCATCGATGAGGTAGAAGTGTCAAGCTTGCGTTTCCTTTGTTCGTGTAAATATTCCTTAAGATTCTTCTGGTCTGCCGTTGTCGTTGCACCCTTCGGATATTCGGCAACTATGTCTTCTGGTAAATACAACAATGTGAGTTTCCACCATTGGTCACGTTGTTCGTCCGTCAATACATACGCATTCATTTCAGAGATAATGTAGTCAATGTAAATGATGCAATCGCTGAAGTTGGATTCATTTCTGTTGGGCTTGTTGTGTCTGTTGATGTCACATAACCATTTTTCAGGAAGTAAGTCATTCGACTGTTGCGCCCTTCTCACAGGAATATTTGTGTTTTTGACGGACGGAGCGGAAACGTTCGAAGCAGTATCCAAGTCAATTTCAGAATTTCCGTTGGCTTCACTGTAATAGTCTGGCTTTATTACATTTCGCTTCTGAGGTTCAGCTAACTTAGGTACAACACGATTAGCAGGAGAATCAGAATCATCAGGAGTAGCAGGGTTGGCAGGAGAAGCGTTGGGAGGCAATAACTTTGCAAGTAATTGATCAAATTTAGCATCCAAGCGTGCATCTAAGCGTGCTTCCATACGTGCAAAGCGGTCATCAAGTTGTTTGTCACGATCAGTAGCAGAATTCGCACCATGTTGAGAATCGGGTCCACCGGGATTCTCTGTAGAACTGGAAAGGTTCTCATATTGGTTCTC
>NW_022995093.1:0-4457 GCF_008704595.1 Diutina rugosa
ATCCAAGCAAGCTTTGCCCAGCGTAATTGGTAAAACCTAAGACACTGTGTAAGCTTTAGACTGGATTGCCTTGCCATTTCATTTCGAGCCATCCTTCGAAAAAAGATCGAAGGAAAGGTTCAACACTAAACCCGAGGGTTTAAGAGTGAAATGACGCTCATACACGTATGCCCCCTGGAATACCAAGGGGCGCAATGTGCGTTCAAAGATTCGATGATTCACGAAATTCTGCAATTCACATTACTTATCGCATTTCGCTGCGTTCTTCATCGATGCGAGAACCAAGAGATCCGTTGTTGAAAGTTTTGAATAATTTATTCTTTTTCAATTCAGACTCATGTTTAAAATAAATTTGGAGTTTGTATACCTCTGGCCAGACTAATTAAAGTCTGACCAAAGCAAAGTATCATTTAAAAATTCACAGGTGTGTAAGGATGAAATGTTCCGAAGAACTATTCGTTAATGATCCTTCCGCAGGTTCACCTACGGAACGTTTTTTGTATAGAGTAGCTTAACCACCTCTTCTCAGAGGCAGACCGACCATATCTTAAGCATCTTTATATTAAAAAAGACACCCACTACCATTTGGCCTGTGAACAGTATCCATATCTTTACAGACTTAGGACTTGGCTGCAGATTACCCATTGTTACATATCTTACACTATTACCATACCCAGGGCTTTTCGCTCGGCCACTACAACCTTTCGACTGTAGCTTGGTGGTAAGATCTTTAGGGCTTCCCCGCAATTTGGCAGTGTGGCCACACAAAAAGTGTGACTAGCATTTAAGAAAGCTTGATTATTTAGAGTCGTTAAGCAATCACCCTTTCAGGCTGCTAAGGCTTCGGCAAGTGTACTCTACGGAAGGACTTGCTCCATATAATGGATATACGGAAACCTTGTTACGACTTTTACTTCCTCTAAATGACCAAGTTTGACCAGCTTTTCAGCTCCTGGTAATGGTTGCCCATTTCCTGGAGCCAATCCGNCCAACACCTTGCGAGAGAGAAATATTGCTCAAACAGGCATGCTGTGCGGAATGCCACACAGCGCAATGTGCGTTCAAAGATTCGATGATTCACGACTTGCGTTTCGTACTACGTATCGCATTTCGCTGCGTTCTTCATCGATGCGAGAACCTAGAGATCCGTTGTTGAAAGTTTTGTTTTAACAATTTGATGATCGGTACTTGAAGTTATTGTTCAGACACAAAGTTGTATTGTTGTTGTAATGATCCTTCCGCAGGTTCACCTACGGAAACCTTGTTACGACTTTTACTTCCTCTAAATGACCAAGTTTGACAAGGTTTGCGGCCAGCCAAGAGGTCGCCCTCTACGCCGGCCACTCCCGATGCCTCACTAAGCCATTCAATCGGTAGTAGCGACGGGCGGTGTGTACAAAGGGCAGGGACGTAATCAACGCAAGCTGATGACTTGCGCTTACTAGGAATTCCTCGTTGAAGAGCAATAATTGCAATGCTCTATCCCCAGCACGACGGAGTTTAACAAGATTACCCAAGCCTCTCGGCCAAGGTTATGTACTCGTTGGCTCCGTCAGTGTAGCGCGCGTGCGGCCCAGAACGTCTAAGGGCATCACAGACCTGTTATTGCCTCAAACTTCCATCGTCTTGAAAACGATAGTCCCTCTAAGAAGCTAATAATCAGCCAAAGCTGATCGAGCTATTTAGTAGGTTAAGGTCTCGTTCGTTATCGCAATTAAGCAGACAAATCACTCCACCAACTAAGAACGGCCATGCACCACCACCCACAAAATCAAGAAAGAGCTCTCAATCTGTCAATCCTTATTGTGTCTGGACCTGGTGAGTTTTCCCGTGTTGAGTCAAATTAAGCCGCAGGCTCCACTCCTGGTGGTGCTCTTCCGTCAATTCCTTTAAGTTTCAGCCTTGCAACCATACTCCCCCCAGAACCCAAAAACTTTAATTTCTCGTAAGGTGCCGAGCGAGCAAAGTAGCATCGCCCGATCCCTAGTCGGCATAGTTTATGGTTAAGACTACGACGGTATCTGATCATCTTCGATCCCCTAACTTTCGTTCTTGATTAATGAAAACGTCCTTGGCAAATGCTTTCGCAGTAGTTAGTCTTCAGTCAATCCAAGAATTTCACCTCTGACGACTGAATACTGATGCCCCCGACCGTCCCTATTAATCATTACGATGGTCCTAGAAACCAACAAAATAGAACCATACGTCCTATTCTATTATTCCATGCTAATATATTCGAGCAAAGGCCTGCTTTGAACACTCTAATTTCCTCAAAGTAATCGTCCTGGTTCGCCCGAAGGCTAGCCAGAAGGAAAGACCCGGCCGCAACAGTGCTTACCATAGGTAGACCGCCCGCCCGGGCCCAAAGTTCAACTACGAGCTTTTTAACTGCAACAACTTTAATATACGCTATTGGAGCTGGAATTACCGCGGCTGCTGGCACCAGACTTGCCCTCCAATTGTTCCTCGTTAAGGTATTTANGCAACAACTTTAATATACGCTTTTGGAGCTGGAATTACCGCGGCTGCTGGCACCAGACTTGCCCTCCAATTGTTCCTCGTTAAGGTATTTAAATTGTACTCATTCCAATTACAAGACCCAATGGGCCCTGTATCGTTATTTATTGTCACTACCTCCCCGTGTCAGGATTGGGTAATTTGCGCGCCTGCTGCCTTCCTTGGATGTGGTAGCCGTTTCTCAGGCTCCCTCTCCGGAATCGAACCCTTATTCCCCGTTACCCGTAGAAATCACCGTAGGCCACTACCCTACGGTTCAATTGATAGGGCAGAAATTTGAATGAACCATCGCGATTACTCGCGATTCGAAAGGTTATCATGAATCACCAACAACGTCGGCTTTTTATCTAATAAACTCGCCCCTTCCAGAAGTCGGGGCTGTAAGCATGTATTAGCTCTAGAATTACCACGGATATCCAAGTAGTAAGGTACTATCAAATAAACGATAACTGATTTAATGAGCCATTCGCAGTTTCACCGTACAATTGCTTATACTTAGACATGCATGGCTTAATCTTTGAGACAAGCATATGACTACTGGCAGGATCAACCAGATAACTAAAAATGNAGAACCCTTATTCCCCGTTACCCGTTGAAACCATGGTAAGCCACTATCTTACCATCGAAAGTTGATAGGGCAGAAATTTGAATGAACCATCGCCAGCGCAAGGCCATGCGATTCGAAAAGTTATTATGAATCACCAAAGAGTCCGAAGACATTGGTTTTTTATCTAATAAATACATCCCCGCCAGAGGTAGGGATTTTTAGCATGTATTAGCTCTAGAATTACCACGGTTATCCAAGTAGTAAAGTATTATCAAATAAACGATAACTGATTTAATGAGCCATTCGCAGTTTCACTGTATAGATTGCTTATACTTAGACATGCATGGCTTAATCTTTGAGACAAGCATATGACTACTGGCAGGATCAACCAGATAACTATCGAAATCTTTCTAGCTTCAGACTCAAAAGAGTCTTCCGCTTGGAAATTTTTCAATGTTGTTCTTTGGCTCAAGAAAGAAAAAACTTTCAAAAGCACAGAAATGTTATATTGCAGTGTTTTACCACCACAAAAAACATCACTGTATCCATTTTGCCTTCTTTGAATTCCTCTGATTGATTTCCGGTCAAACATTTGGAAATTTTTTTCAAAAAATCCAAAGTTTCCCATCGTCAACCTGAGAGGAGGTTACCACAGAGTTGTCACAGTGTTTTACCACCGGCTACTTCCCTGGGTTTTCCCCCAAATGTTTTCTGTTTCAATACTTGCCATCGGCTAGTAATCCACAGAATCCATCAGTGCCTTGACAAAGACGCAATGTCTTGCCAGGACCCTTCAGGTAAAAAGTTACCCATACTGCAGAATGTGAAGGCGACCTACCCGATTTCGAGTTTACGGTCTGACCCTTTCCATTTTACAGTTTGGCTTCTTTTGAAGACACAAGTGTTAGAATAAGAAAACAAACTCGCAATAGCAAAAGGTGTGCTGTCGTTTAAGCTACCCGAAGGCGGCTTAACTTTTGCACTCTTTTACTTTTTGATTTTGTTTTCATTCTTTCACTTGAGTACCCTCCCAACCTTCTTTTGGTCGGATTTTTTGGTTTTGGCTCTTTTGTTGAGCCGCACGGGACTATTGGGACATTCTTAGGGTTCTCTGTCCACACCTACCGAAGCCAGAATTATTTTTTAATTTCAAACGTATATATGTTATCAAAATAAACATCAGATATATAAGCATTTTCTTGGTAACGTTCAACATGACCACGCATATGGGCTCATATTTGCAGGTATTACAGAGTCTTGTGGCCGCACGAAGACAATAGTAGGGCCACTCTTTTCTAAGTTCTTTTTCCACTTTTCCAGAAATTTTTGTTAGTCCCAACGCGACTGCCACCAAATTAAATGTTTAATTCATCGATCGATATCTGTTGTTAAT
>NW_022995202.1:0-4968 GCF_008704595.1 Diutina rugosa
TATATTATTTATTAATTCTACCTAAATAGAATAAGATATTTTCTAAAGTAGAAATACCTGGTACTATTATTAAGAAGTATGAGAAATAGAATGCTGTACAATTTACTCCTAATTGAATAAATGGTACTTCTACATGTAATTGTCCTAAGTTACCTAATAATATAAAGTTAAATACAAATAATCAGAAGAAGAATTTTGATATTGGTTTAAATGCTAAACCTCTATATAAACTTCTATCAGTTATTGGTAATATTAATAATATTAATAATGATCCAAACATTGCTACTACTCCTCCTAATTTATCAGGTATTGAACGTAATATAGCATAAAATGGTAATAAATATCACTCTGGCACGATCGAAGCTGGAGTTACTAAAGGATTACCTGGAATATAATTATCAGCATGACCTAATGTATTAGGTGAAAAGAATACAAAGAAACAGAATAATATTAAAAATACAAATACTGTTATTGCATCTTTAAATATAAAGTATGGATGCATACTTAATCTATCCATATTTCCTGTTATTCCTATTGGATTTGATGATCCATGTACATGTAAAGCTATTAAATGTAATATTACTAATGCAGCTAATACAAATGGTAATAAATAATGTAATGCAAAGAATCTTTGTATTGTTGGATTACTTACTGAAAAACCTCCTCAAATGACTAAATTTTAATAACATTTTATATATCATTTAAATATATTTATTATTTCTTTCAAAATAAATTAGACTATTTCATCAACCTTCCATATACTTTTTTTCATTATTATTGGAATAGGTTGGAGAGCGCTCGTGGAAAGATTATTGTTATATTACTCACTTTCTAGTCGTTGAACGTTTATTTCCCTTCATTATCATATAGAAAATACTTCGCTGCAAATTGTCATAGTATTTATATCTATAAATACCTTAGAGTTCCTTGCAATTCACTCTCTTTTTCAATAAATATTACTACTTATTGCCGCTCATTTTCTTTTTTTTTGATTTAATATATATATATATATTCTTTTTATTTTTAATTAAGGTAATAATAATTTTGAATATCTTTCACTATTTTTTATACTTAATAATCATTTATTATAAGATTTTCATTTTAATCCTTTTAAACCTATATTAGCATATTTATTAGTATTAGGTTTTATTATAAAATCATTATAAGAGAAAAAATTAATTATTAACTGAATATCTTTTTTATTACTTGCACTATATTCTACATATTTTTTATGATTTACACTTAAATTTTGAGTTGTTCCAAAATATTTTAATATTTCTTCAAATAACTGAAAATTATATTTTTGTTTTAATTTAAAAACTATATCCTTATTTTTTTTTACACAAAAAGAACCTTCTGCTACTGTAAATCCTACTAATCAATTATTAAAATATCATAATTTATTAAAACCTTCTAATATTATATTATTTTCTATATATTCTAATAATAATTTAAAATTTATATCATCATATAAAACTATTTTATTTTCAACTATATATTTTACTTTTAAATATTGTTCTTGTCTAGTTTTTGTTAAAAAACTTATTTTATTATTCTCTAATAATGGCATTAATTTATTAATTAAATCTTTTTTATTCATTTCATATCTTATATATTTTTTATTTTTTGATGTTATAAAATTTACATTTCCCATTCCTAATTTCTCTTTTATTTCATTTAATATCTCAAAATCATTAGAATTTAATGTTATTATCAAAGAAATATATACATATTTACTTTTTTTTGATATTCTTATATAACCATCTCCATCTACTAAACCTACAAAATAACTTAAAAAATTTAAATCATTATTTTTATTCTCATTAATTTCCTCTTTTATATTTTCCTCTTTTATATTTCCCTCTTTTATTCATTTATTTTTATTATTATCCTTTATTAAATATAAAATATATATATTATATAATGTTATTATTCCTATAAACGGTACTATATCAGCTCCTATAAATGGTATTGCTGATAATAAATTTGTTATTACAGTTGCACCTCAATGAGACATCTGCCCATAAACTAGGCAATAACCCATGAATCCGGTAGCCATAGTAGCAATTAATATAATAACTCCTATTATTCATACTAATACTCTTGGTTTACGATATGATCCATAATATAATGCTTTACCTACATGTATATACATACATCCAAAAAAGAATGATGCTCCATTTGCATGTATANGTTATTACAGTTGCACCTCAATGAGACATCTGCCCATAAACTAGGCAATAACCCATGAATCCGGTAGCCATAGTAGCAATTAATATAATAACTCCTATTATTCATACTAATACTCTTGGTTTACGATATGATCCATAATATAATGCTTTACCTACATGTATATACATACATCCAAAAAAGAATGATGCTCCATTTGCATGTATATATCTTATTAATCATCCTAAATTTACATCTCTCATTATATGTTCTACTGAATCAAATGCTAATTCTATATGTGATGAATAATGCATTGCTAAGAATATTCCTGATGCTATTTGTATTACTAAACATAATCCTAATAAACTACCTAAATTATATCAATAATTTAAAGTACTTGGTTGTGGACTATCTATTAAATATGAATTTACCAAACTGATATATGGTTGTCTTTTTCTATATGCTATCATATCTCTTATGATCTTTTCTTTTTGTAAATTTTACAAATCCTTTTTCTTTTCTCACTTTTTCTTTTCTCACTACTTTCTTTTAGGTTAGTATCCTTCTCTCTTTTTTGGGTTACTTATTTTATTTATTTATTTATTTATTTATTTATTTATTTATTTATTTATTTATTTCTCACAGGTCTAAAAAGACTTGAACTCTTAAAGATAGCTTTGAAGGCTATTGTTTTACCATTAAACTATAGACCTTTTATATATTTATATATATATTTATATGAATAATATGATATTTTTAGTTAATTTTTACCACCCACCGCTGATTCCTCAACGATAACTGTATTTCAACTTCTCACTAGTCATTTTCTAACTGAGTATATAATACATTATAATATATTTTATTTTATAGTTTATATATTATATATATTATATTTTTAATATTTAGATAAACTCCAAGCGAATGATGAGTAATTAGTACGAAACAGAAAGGAAGTTCACCATAATTTTATGTATTATGATTACTAGCAATTCCTTTTTCATAATCTCGAATTTCAGAGATTAATCCACATAATATATACTTCTATAAGTATATTTGATATAGCATTTTAATTTATTATTTTCTTCTTTTCAAAAATTTATTTTATTTTTTAATATCTATTTTGTATTGCGTCTTTAGCCCACTATATTAAAGTCATCAGGATTTGTTGTAGTTCCTTTTATTATTAATTTTTTTAATTAAATTAATTTTTATCAATATTCTTTTTTATTGATTCGGATTTTCGTCTGTTTATGAAGTTAATCATAACCTTAAAGCACAGACTTTAAACAACGATGTAACATTTGTCTATATATATATATTATATATATGATTCAAATAATGGTAAGATTTTCGGGGATTATCGAATTAAAAAACACAATCCACTGCCTACAACTGTAACCGTCTATTGTCTTGGATTTCAACTTTGAAGCTATACTCTCCTGGCGGAATACTTTTGCTTTCGCTTCATATTATTTTCATAATATTGGTATTCATCGTTTACTGCATGAACTACTCGGGTATCTAATCCGTTTTGATACTCATGCCTTCATCCCTCAATGTCAGTTAAATATCTAATTATATCTTCACGTTTATTTGTCTAATTATTTTCCACACATTTCATCTCTCAATATAATTTTTCATAATTATTCTATTTAACTCTAATATATTTTTTTAATATATCATTCTACGGATCCTTTAAGCCATTAATGATTAACGTTTGCCTCCTTAGTTTAGCCGCAACTGCTGGCACTAATTTTGGTTAAGACTACTGTATATATAATCATCATTATTCTTTTATATATACATTGATTTTATATTCTTCATTATTATTTTCTTTCTTTTACTTTTTATAATCTTCATCTTTCTAAGTAACTAGATCAATCTTTCGATCATTGTCTAATATTCCTTACTGCTGTATTATATGCAATTAACATCTTTATTAATTACATCTTTTATATTGACTTTATTCATTATCAATGTGGTAATTATAACTTTCATTATTTACTATGGATCTTTGGCTAGGTTAATCTCTCTATTTTATCCTACTACCTATTCCACGTATTAACTGGACTATCAACGGATCTCTCCTTCATTATTGAATCTCTCTCCTTATATCTCTATAATTCTTTAAATCCCTTTTCATATATATTTCATATATCTCAATAGTTCACATTTTAATACTATACTCACCTTTACACCACTACATTAATATATCTTTTTATATATTAATATCGTTCAATTCGCATGTATTATGTCCTTAGATAACGCTTAATCTGAGCCGACATCATACTCTTCTTTTTATTAAATTCTTTCTTTATATTATTATATACTTTTTTTTCTTTTATTTTTTTATTTATTTATTTATTTATTTTAGGAACTAATGGGATTGAACCATTAACTTAAGAGTGTAAATCTGATGTTATACCATTTAACTAAATTCCTAGTTTTCATTTATTTTCTTCCCCTCTCATACTTCTTTTTATTATTATATACTTTTTTATTTAGCTCCTTTAACGAGTCGAACGTTAATTATATTATTAGAAGTAATATGTTTTAACCAATTAAACTAAAAGAGCTAACTCTTTTCTCAGATAGGCTAGAATCGAACTAACTAATTCCTCTACCCAAAAAAGGCACCTAACCATTCGGTCTCTATCTGTTATATATATATATATCTCTTATATTAACTTCCATTTCGTTTATATCTACATTCTCTTTTAATTTAAATTAACCCTTCCTTAACTTATTTAATTTTGATTTTCCATTATAATATACTATATATATTATTATATATTAATA
>NW_022995111.1:0-532 GCF_008704595.1 Diutina rugosa
TTAAAGTAAAGTAGATAAGTTAAATTATGTAAATATATGTATCTATCTATATAGAGTATATAAATATATAAATGAGAGGTATATATAAGAGTGATAGTAATAGTGATAGTAATAGTGATAGTAATAGTGATAGTGATAATGAGAATGATAATGAGAATGATAATGAAAGTGATAATGAAAGTGAGATAAAAAGTGAAAGATAGAATATAATATATAATAATATAATAATATAATATTATATATAAATAGATATAGATTGATAAAAAGTTAAGAGAGAGTTTTAACTTAAAATAAAATAAATGTAAAGAGAATAAGATTTAAGGAAATGCCACAATTAGTACCATTTTTCTTCTTAAATACATTATTTTATGGATATATAGCATTATTTGTGATATTATTATTAGTATCATCAATAATATTACCATATATATTAAAAATAAGTATAATAAGAAATATAATAGTAAAATTATAGTATATATATATATATATAAAGTCCATAATTTAATAGGTTAAAATTTTTCCTTGATAAGGA
>NW_022995111.1:799-1306 GCF_008704595.1 Diutina rugosa
TAGGTTAAAATGTTTACTTGATAAGGAAGATTTAGATGTTCAAATCATCTTGGACTTATAATATAATATAAGATGTTTCTATAGCTTAACCTGGTTAAAGCAATAAATTGAAGCTTTATTGATAAAAGTTCAAATCTTTTTGGAAACATTAAACAAAGTAAAATAAAAAAACGGAAGAGGATTATCTATAAGGTAAGTTAGATAATAATAAAAAAAATAAAGAGATATGCAATTAGTATTAGCAGGTAAATACATAGGAGCTGGAATAGCTACAATAGGATTAACAGGAGCCGGAATAGGAATAGCAATAGTATTTGCTGCATTAATAAACGGTACATCAAGAAACCCAGGATTAAGAAATACATTATTCCCATTTGCAATATTAGGATTTGCACTTAGTGAAGCAACAGGATTATTCTGTTTAATGATATCATTCTTATTATTATATGGAGTTTAATATATATATATATATATACTAGTTATAAAATAATAAAAATAAGATTCTGT
>NW_022995111.1:1453-4708 GCF_008704595.1 Diutina rugosa
AATTGAAATGAATTGTATATCAAATAGATATTGTATTAAATATAATTCTATTATAATAATCCTAATATAGGATATAATTTATATTTATTAAGTTATTAACTAATTTTAGTAATTAAGTTTAATATATTAAATAATTAATATATGTGGTAATATGTATTTAATAGAATTGTTATTATTTACATATTTTAACTTGTATTAAAGGGTGGGTTATAATAATAATCAATTAGAGAAGGACAATGATATTACTATTAAACCCCTTTAAAGAACTATATATAGATGTGATTACGTATATGGCTCATGAAAATCAATAATGAAATTTATTTGAATATTTTTTATATTTATTAAATTACAGATTTGATTTATGGTGATCTATCTTATTATGACATCAGGAGTGTATTAAAGTCATATATATTAGTAATAAAGGATATATTAATTAATTACTTCTCCTTTTAAGGATAATTATAGTTATGTAATGATAAATTTATCCTTCATTTTTATTCCACATTTTAATCAATTGTGAATAAAACATACTAATTTTTATGCATGGGAACATTATTTAAAATTAATTGATTATTTATATTCTTCTTAATTATATATGATTTAATATATATATAATCGTAATAATAATAATAATAATTATAAATATAAAAATTATAATTAATTATAAAAAATAATATATAATAATATATTATTATAATTATATATTTTTTATAAACTAGATTTATTAAAAATCAGGGGGGGAAATAGTTTAAGTAGGCTAAACAATTATCAATATTAAGATAATATTTAAAGTTCAAATCTTTATACCCTAGTAAACAAAGTAAAATAAAAAAACGGAAGAGAATTATCTATAAGGTAAGCTAGATAATAAAAAAAAAATAAAATGTTATGGAATATAATAATAAACTAAAAAATAATATAGAAAGATTCGTAAATAAACTAGATTATAGTATAACTATAAAGAATAAATTAGGGGAATTGTTAAATAGATATAACTATTGTGAATCAAATAATTTATTGCATTATCCAATAAAAATAGAAGATATAAATAAGAATGAATTTAATAAACATTTTATAGGATTTTTTGATGGAGATGGATGTATGAAATCAGGTAAGAGAAAAGGTCATAGGGTAGGAATATATAGATTAGTACCAAATATGGTATTAGAATTGCATAAAAATGATGAAGAATATTTAAAATTAGTAGTAAAAATGTTAGGTTTATCAGACAAAAATATACATCAAAGTCGTGGTAATGTATTAATAAATTTATCAAGTATAAAAGATTTAAAAATAATAATAGATATAATAGATAATGATCAATTATTTATATCACAAAAGAGATCAAGAGATTATAGATTATTCAAAGAATTAATAAAATATTTAGAAGGGACTAAATTAATAGCTCATAATGAAGAATGATTAAAGAAAGGAATAGATATAATAAAAGATTTAAATACATATAATAATTTACCTTCAGGTGAAAAAGTATTACAAGAGATAAAAGATAATTTAACTTGGGATTATATATTAGGATTTATAGAAGCAGAAGGATCATTAATAATGCATTATAATACACAAAAGAATTATATATTTAATTCATTTGAAATAACACAAAATAAAGCTAATGGATTAATATTAGAAGGAATATTAGATTTTATTAAAAATTATAATGATAATTTAATAATCAATAAAGATATAGAAATAAAAACGAAAGGTATAGTTGAAGATAATAGTAAAACTAGAAAAAATCTATTAAATAGATTAACATTAACAAATAATGAAGTATTATATTATAAAATAATACCTTTATTAGTTCATAAAAATCTATATAGTAAAATGCAAATAAATTTAATCTATTTTATATTTGGAGTAATAATCTGTAAAGATTTAAAAGAATATGATGAATGTGTAAAATTATACTTAGAAATAAAAGATGTAATTAATACACATGATACTAAATTATTAGATTTAAATTATATTTTAACAATTCTAAATAAATATTTATAGTAGTTATATTGATAGTCTATTTTTAATTTACAATAGAATACTTTAATTATATATATATATATATATATTCTATAAATTAATATATAATTTAATATATATAATAAGTAATAAAAAATTATTATAAAAGATTAAAAGAATGTGATTATGACGAAATTGGTAGACGTGTTTAGTTTAGGCCTAAATTATTATAGGTTCAAGTCCTATTAATCATAAAGAGAGAAGGTCTAAATAGCTTAATTGGTAAAGCGGTATACTGTTAATATATTTGATTTAGGTTCAAGTCCTGATTTAGACTAAATAAACAAATAAAAGGATTGATGGCAGAATTGGTTATTGCGTAATACTTGAAATATTATTACTTTTTAAGTAGTGTGGGTTCAAATCCTACTTAATCCGAAAGAATATATATGTGGGGAAGATTTTCAATGTTGGTAGTTGAAGCTGAACTGTAAACTCAGTGATATATATCCTCGTGTGTTCAATTCACACNAGACGTGTTTAGTTTAGGCCTAAATTATTATAGGTTCAAGTCCTATTAATCATAAAGAGAGAAGGTCTAAATAGCTTAATTGGTAAAGCGGTATACTGTTAATATATTTGATTTAGGTTCAAGTCCTGATTTAGACTAAATAAACAAATAAAAGGATTGATGGCAGAATTGGTTATTGCGTAATACTTGAAATATTATTACTTTTTAAGTAGTGTGGGTTCAAATCCTACTTAATCCGAAAGAATATATATGTGGGGAAGATTTTCAATGTTGGTAGTTGAAGCTGAACTGTAAACTCAGTGATATATATCCTCGTGTGTTCAATTCACACTCTTCTCAATAGAGAAGATAAGTTTAAGATGAAGTTACCAAATAGTAATAATTAATATTTATCATTCATAAAAAAAAAGAATCACATATATATTCATATTATATATATATATATATATATATAATCGAAATAATTAATGAAAAAAGATAATTAATTAATTAATTAAAAAATAAAAAAGAAGAGAAAAGAAATGTTTATAGATTTCAGTATATTAGATGTAACTTTAATAGGTTATTATATATTAATAAGTACAACATCATTTGAGTCATTAGGGATATTAGTAGGTACAATAATACCAGTAATAACAGAATTATGATTTAATAGTTCACAGTTATTTGGGATATTATATACATTAATATATGTAGGGGCAGTAGTAGTATTATTTGTATTTATATTATCAGTATTAAATAAAAAAGAAGAATAT
>NW_022995117.1:0-65989 GCF_008704595.1 Diutina rugosa
CTCCCCTCCCCCCGTCCGCTAATCTGGGTGGGCGGGGGCCGTAGATGTGTTTTGTTTTAGACACTGCCGGAATGTGTGTTGTAGGTGGTATTACGTAAGCGCAAGTGGTTATCCAACGGTTGACGCTCAAGCAAATCAAATCACCGCACCACTTCGTCACCGTGCTGCTAAAGTTTGCCCCTCAGCATGCCGGGATGCCCAGCCTAGCCGAAAGAGAGGTCCCCCCATCACCCTTAGTTTTCCTTACCGACGAACCAACATTTTATGGTTTGACCAACCGACACTTTTTACCATTGGATATAGAGGTTTGCAGATGCCCGCTTGTTTACCTTTTTTTTTGGAGTTATGCTCTAGCCACGCACGACACTCCACCTAGAGACATCAACAACAATACCACTATCACATTGTGCCCAGCGGTTGCGTACCCCATAGTCGCCCATAAGCCTCGCCTCCACCTTAATAAAAATCAGTCATAATCGCACAGGCCTATTTTCCCCCATTAGCCCGCGCCGCTCCTGCACCGAAGTAAAATTTTTGCTTCACCCCCCTCCATACTTATTTCCCCCCCGAAGAGATTGATCCCGCTCAACGACCATGCAGATCCCACTTGTGATGGCTGTGGTGGCGTGGGCGGTGGCCTGGTGCCTCCGAATAGACGCCGCCGGCGCTGCCAGCAATTGGGGGGCGCTGCTGGCCCAGGAAATGGCGCCGCCGGCGCTACAAGAGACCTCGGGCATCCTTCCGCTCTCCGGCCGCTCCCTTGGCGATTGTGATGTGGCTAATTTGCTTGTCGTCAGCGATATTGACGGCAATTTGCACGGGATCGACCGCCAGCACGGATTTATTCGCTGGACGTTGCCGATCGAAGAGCCCCTCGTGCAAATCCGCACCGCCGACAGTAACCAGACCAAAGAGCTGATTTTGTGGTTTGTCGAACCGTACCAGGACGGTCTGTTGTACTATTTTACGCCCAAATTTGGCCTCAACAAGATCCCGACGCTGATCCGTGAATTAGTGATGGCTCTGCCGTTCTCGCTTCGAGATGATAATAAAATCTATACCGGGCTGAGAACGACGCTGTTGTACGAGGTGAACGTCCACACGGGCCACACACGACCGCTCCTTGGCGACTCGGAACAGTGTCCCATCCCCCGTACCCACCACCCGATAGAACTCGAGCTGGGGCTGGCCCAAGACACGTTCCTCATTGGCAAAACCACATTCGAACTCACCATCGCCGACAAGCACAACTCGGAAATGGTGTGGAACGTCACCTACTCCCAGTGGGGTCCTAACAATATCGACAACGACCTCATCCTCCAGAACCGTAAACTGGCGGATAACTCTTACTTTTACCCTTTTTACGACAAAGTGCTCTTAGCCTACAATAACCGGGAAAAGTGGGGGTGCAAGTTGCCAGGCATCGCTGTGTCTATCTTCGATATTTTCCACAATGCTAACACTGGCGAGTACGTGATGCTCCCTCATCCACTGCCCCAGATTGACGACGATAACTACGCTCGTGATAAAGTGTTTTTGACGAAAACCGCAAACAACATGGAGTGGATCGCCATGCTGTACGGCAACTACCCGCTGCTCATCAAAACCGCCGAATATGCTCCGTACACCCTTGACCTCTTGAAGATGAACCAAGGTTACCCATTTGACCGCGAGCGCCTCTTCAACTTCAACCTCAGCAACCTGAGCAACGCTGACGTCGAAGCATACGTTCTGGGGCTCCATGAGTGTCATTTACTCACCGCAGCCACGAACTATCAGCCTCAGCAGAGGTTTGGCTCGCGGGCTCAACCGGTGGCCGCTATCGGCGATGGACGCGACACCACCACTACCACTGACACTCCCAACATTATCGGTGGCGGCATTAAGTTCTCATCGGAGGACGACTCGATGCTGGGATGGGGGGTGCCTGATGCTCGCGTAACTGAGGAAGTGACCGCGGCGGTGGACCCTATTGAGACTCTGGAGCCCATTCGTCGTATCTTCGGACTGCTGATCCTCAAACGTGTGATTGAGGATGTGGTGGTGTTGCTCATTTTGTTTGTACTCATAATGACGTTCGGCAAATCGTCGAAGTTGTTCCGCCTGGTGCGGCGAGCGATCGACGATAAGAGCGATTATGGCTACGTGGTCGAGTATGAAGAACATACCCCGCTTATGGATGGAGTGGCCCAGTTTGACCAAGAGGCACAAAACGACATTGCAGTGCTCACAAATGAGACTTCCGAGAAAGGGTTCTTGTCGGAAGAAAAGATCACGAAAAAAGAGTCAGTGAAAATAGATCCAAAGGTCACAGCTGTCTCCGAAAATAATACCATTGAAGTGATTGAATTGGAGGCTGCGGATGAAGCAGATGCCCCCAAGAAAAAACGCAAGCGTGGAAGTCGTGGGGGTAAACGTGGTGGCCGTCGCATCAACAAAAATAACGGTGGCGATGATGAAGAAGCCTTCCTCGAAATAGAGGAAACCACCACCGCGATGCAAGCAACCAAGAGTCTTCCCATTGAAAACAACTTAGTCATTAGTGACAAGATCTTGGGCTACGGTAGTCATGGTACCGTGGTTTACCAGGGGATGTTTGAAAACCGCCCGGTAGCGGTGAAACGAATGCTTTTAGATTTCTACGACGTTGCCAGTCATGAAGTACGCCTTTTGCAAGAAAGTGACGATCACGAAAATGTTGTTCGCTACTACTGCTCGCAAACACTGAGTCTGGAGAAGTTCCTCTACATTGCTCTCGAGCTTTGCATGTGTCTGCTTGAGGACATTGTTGAGAAACCCAACAAACGGCGAGCAGTGCTCAGCAATGTCAACCTTACGTTGTTCGAATTGGCGCTGGGTCTCCACCATCTTCACCAGCTCAAGATCGTCCATCGAGACATCAAGCCTCAGAATATTCTTGTGAGTGATCGCAAAAAGGCGCTTCCCGACGAACCGCCGGTGAGATTGCTTATTTCTGACTTTGGTCTTTGTAAAAAGCTTGACGCCGACCAGCTGTCATTCCGAGCCACCACTCAGCATGCGGCTCTGGGAACGTCCGGCTGGCGTGCCCCTGAATTGTTGCTCAACCACGATCTCAGTGAAATCTCCCCTGATACCATTTCCAGCGTCAACTCGCTGACGGCGTTGGAACTGTTGGAACATGCGGACCTGGTGCCCGCAAAGGGAAAGCGTCTCACAAAGGCCATCGACATCTTTGCCCTTGGCTGTGTTTACTACTACATTTTGACTGGTGGATCTCACCCTTATGGCGACCGCTACATGCGTGAAGCCAACATCGTCAATGGCCGCTACGATGTCAGCCGCCTTGCCATCACTTGCCCACGTGATCGTTTCGAAGCTGAAGATTTGATATGCCTGATGATTCATCATGACTTCCGCCACCGGCCTACGACCACTGCCATCTTGGCTCACCCTCTATTCTGGCTGTGTGATCGTCGTCTTCAATTTTTGTTGGCGGTCAGTGACCGATTTGATTTGGAACGGCGTGATCCGCCTTCCGAACTTCTTCAGCAATTGGAATCTCATGCTTCAGCAGTTATTGGCACCGGATGGCACGCCAAATTCGATCTGGCGTTTTTAGATCACTTGGGCAAGCACCGCAAGTATCTCAATGAGCGCCTTCTGGACTTGTTGCGTGCTATCCGTAACAAGTACCATCATTTTGCCGACATGCCGGTACAGCTTCAGCGTCAGATGACGAAACCTGACAAGTTCTACAACTACTTTTTGGAAAAGTTCCCCAACTTGCTCATGGAAGTGTACGGCGCAGTGGCTTCGGCAAAGTTAGAGTCAGGAGCACGTCTTCGCGACGAAGATGTGTTTGTCGAGTACTTTTCTCCGCTCTGAGAGCGATTGTTTGACCCTCATTTTATTTCTAACGAATATAATTTAATATAGCATCCTCAACATTAGAGAATACAAGTTTATTGATATTCTTTCCTCTTGTATTTAACCTGATTTATACGCGACTATCACTCGAGCATACGGAATGTCTATGGTGCCGATAATATGCTTTGAGAACAGTGCAACATAACTCTAAACCATTGGCAAAAAGCACTTATAAGTTGCCTCTGTTTCGAATTTTTAGGGACATAATTTTACGGTTAACTGGTACGATTCGCCGTATGCTGTTAGCGTTGTAGTAGTTGTGGGGCCGATCTGTCTCACGCGAAAATTATGGACGACGACTTAGTGGACCTCATCGATCAGGGCCAATACTCCCATGCCCAGCAGGCTCTTGCCCAAAGGATCAAGCGGTTCCCTAACCGCCCGTACTATCCGGCGTTGCAGAACCTCTGTTTGTTCCGCCAAGGCCAGCAGAAGGATGCGGTAACCAAGATGTTGAAGCTTCGGGATCTGAACCCCAATTGCACCAAAACGATTGGGGTGATGTACGATTTCTTTGTCGAAGCGGGTAAATTGAGTGAAGCCAATCTTTGCTACGAAAACGCCATGAAACGTTACCCCACTGCCGAATCGTTGGGGACTACTTGGTTGAACAAAACTCTCACCACACACCAGTACCTGCCACGGTTGTGGAACCGTATCTTCATGAACTTACAGCGGAACCAAAAGCTGCTGAGGGAATTTAAGTATTGGACCGCTTTCACGTATCTCCTCATTCTCAAACTGGGCGATGCAACTGAAAAGGAAATTCCCTTGTTCAAGCAATTAGCGCTCCGTTTGATTGAAGATTTGGGCTATGAAAATGCTCAGGAACTATATGTGTTGGCTCAGTTGTGGGCGATGAATGGAGAAACGGATAAGGTGGTAGCTGCGGTCACTTCCAGCCCCGTGAATTTCGATGTTATGGTGGTATACCGTAACATTTTGCAAGAAGCCAACGCTGATCAACAGCTTTTTGACTACTGTAAATTGATTCTCAGTCAATTCGAGGACTTTACCTCGACGAAGCTCTTGATTGAGTCGGGTAAGAAACTCGGAATGTCGTACGACGAAGTCGCAGAACATCTTGACTCAAAGCCTACTCGCAACAACCTTTTGGCGAAAGTGGAACTTGCCAAAGTGTTTGACAAACCTTTAGATCCGGCAGTTCAACAATACTTCAATGCAATGAAATCCAAGCTTTGTTGTGTGAACGATTTGAAAGGATACAAGATTCATCCTAAGTTCGAGGAAAAGTCTTCCAATGTTGTGGCTCAAGTCAACGAAGTTAAATTCAAGTATTTGGCGGGTGAAAAGTTTGACGATGTTGCTGAAGAGTTGTCGAAATCATTACTGGCTAAACTGGTGGAGTATGACCTGGATCCTGTCAATGAAGTAAGACTTCTAAAAGTCATTCTTGATCTTCAAAAGGATTCTACTCCACAGAACATCATCAAAAATATTTGCATCTTAGAAGACTTGGTGGAGACGGACAAGTACAACCACAAGTTGCTTCTTTGGTTGTTGAAGCTCTACAACCAATTGAACTGTGGCAGCTCTATCCAATACTTTTACACTCGTCTTTCCATCAGAATGGTCCAGCACGAAACTTTGGGTCACTTGGCAATGTGGGCGCAACCACTGAAGGATTCGTGCAAGATTTTCAACGACATGTATCGCTTTTACCTTACCGCTGAAAGTGAAGTCATTGAATGTATTGCTACTGGGTTTAACCAAGGTAACTACACCAAGCTCGAGTCGTTCATCCGATTTGGTGACAGAATGCATCGTTCCATTGGTCGGGTGTATGCTCTCTTGATGAATGTGAGACAATCGCTTCTCACCAATGATTGGAGTTATACAAAGTTCTTTTTGGATCGCTTGGTGAATTATGAAAACTTATTGGATATGAATTACCAGGACAACCGTGACTTCATCAGTGAATGGAAATTGGGTACCTTCGATGAACCTTTAGATGAGTTGAAGCAGATGACTAACAATGTTAATGTCGCTGATGTCAAATTGTGGGCATTACAATATCTTGTGGCTTACACCAATGATCCTCAGCACTTCAAGTTGTTCAATAAAGCGATGGGATCACACAAGGCCGCTACTGCCTTTGACAAGTTGCTCCTCCAGTACTACTTGAACGTATTCAAGTTAAGTCAGTCTTCGACGAAGAAGCCTGAGGTGGAACTGTGTCTCAACTATTTGAACAAAAATCTTAACCTGACCAAAATTGCGGCGACCATGCCTAAGGATGTTCTTAGCGGAGAGTTGAACCAGAACCTTTATAGATTTGTTGAGTTCACCAAGTTGGTGGGGATGCTTTTGAAACGCAAACCTAACGATGCTGTGAAGAAGTTAATCGACCTGACGTTAGCCGATCTCCGCAAACAAAACTGGACTCAACAGCAATTAGCGGCGTTGAACGATATCAAAAAGGAGTTGGCCCCCGAGCACCGCAAGACGGTGGAAGTGTTGGCCAAAACCATCGAAAAGTCGGCGCCGCTGTTGCACTAATTGTGTATATATAACGTTACATTTCTCACTTGGAATGTTCCATTCTATTAGAAACCCTAGGCACCCCGTGCCACTTTTACTCTATTTTGGCAAATTTCTTTGTCGAGATAAGACCTGCTTGCGGCAACATCTGGTTGATTTGATTGATGCCATTGTTCAACAAATATTTGCGTGCTATTATCAGGCCGGTATTGTTATTGTGGACCCTGAATTCACCGCGGACGTAGTCCATAAGATCTTTCCGCTCATGAGACTTGTACACAGTGCGCACGAGGTCCCGATACACGGAACGGACCTGCTGGCGGAAGAGGAACTCTTCGAGCGACGGTACAGACTTGAGTCGGTGGGCACGCATGAAAGGGACAATGGTGGTGGCGTAGGGGCGAGCGGTTAACAGTAGCAGCGCTGGTGCGATGGCTAAAGGAGTACCATGGGCGAGGGTGCGATCAACTGTGAGCGCTACCACGATCACCCCCTGCCATTTTCGGCCAAGCAATGATTTTGACGTACGGGCAGTGACAAGCGATGCCAACGGTTTCTTTCCAGTTTCCACGTGCGGGGCTTAGAATGGTAAGCGGGGGCAGCAACGTGGTCATTGTCGACATTAATGAGGTTGCGGGTCGTCGGCCACTCCTTCCGCATTCGGCGGCGACTTTCAGACACGGCTGAGGCCGGAGTCACACGACGTCTGTCTCAGAAAATCTTAATGTTGTGCGGAAAAACTCTGACAGCTTTCATTAAAAATCCGATACTGGCCATAAAAATAGAAAACTCCATCACCTTTTTCACCCCCAATACTGAGAAGCACGTAGAAATTCGCCTACAGCGAGGAGAAGTGGTGCCGAGCTTCGGTGGTGCTTGTGTCAATGCAGGTGACCCAAAGCAGAGAGGATCTTGCACCAAATTTACGACAGATTCAGAAATGAGAAAACAAACGGGGCAACCGCGGGACAACTTACAAGGAAGACTAGAGATGGTAAATGGAGACTAGTGATATCCGTAGAACGTTCTAGACGAACTTGCCTTTGTCGTTTGCGTCATGTTACGTGTCGCGCCAAGTATGCCAAGCTCTTGGTATGGGTCTCGTAATGCTGAGCCACGGTTAGAGATTGTCCGCCTCAATGGACTGGTACGGCGCTACTGAGGAGGGGAAAATGCGGCCACGGGATCAAGACCAACGTGACAGTGGGGGGAAAGATTACGACTCATTTGCCGATGAGATAGTAATCCCAATGTTAAGTTGACAGCTTCGTCATCCCATCATCTAAATTGGTGGCGTGATACCCCTGGGGGTTGCGGTGTCTGCACCTTAACCTTCGTAAGATAATGTTAATGTCTGTCTTGCATATGGGCTGAGCACGTGCGCCACGTGACCCCCAGCAACAACCCCCACTTGCACTATCTAAGAAATATGTGCAGGATTTGCAGCCAGATTCTTGGCCATACTCTTGGCTATTCTAACCACTCGGGTAGATCCAGAGAGCTATATATAGTCTGCCACCCCCCGCAATGTCAATGTCTCCACACCCGTCATGAATGAGAAACACCACGATGATGTAACCATCAAAAGACATACTGATCTGCTGCTGGAAATTTCCATCAGCGGCGACGAGATCGCCACTTACCGCTTGACTATTGAGCAAACCTGTCAAGTGTTCCATACCAACACCGAACTGGGGCTTTCTCCTCAAGATGCCGAAGCCAAATTCAAAGCCGAGGGCCCCAATTCCCTTGGCGACGACCAGAAGATTTCCTATACCTCGATTTTGGCCCACCAGGTGTTGAACGCCATGATCCTTGTGCTCATCATTTCCATGGTGATTGCATTCGCCATCAAAGACTGGATTTCTGGTGGGGTGATTGCCTTTGTCGTTGGTCTTAATGTGTTTGTGGGTTTCATCCAAGAACTTAAGGCCGAGAAGACTATGGGCCTGTTGAGACTGTTGAGTAGTCCTACTGCTCGCGTGATGAGAGGTGACGACATCACCATCCCTGCTGAAGAAGTGGTCCGTGGCGATTTGGTCTACGTCAATGTTGGCGATACCATTCCTGCCGACTTACGGCTCACCGAATGCATGAACTTCGAAACTGACGAAGCGCTTTTGACGGGGGAGTCGCTCCCCGTGGTCAAAGACTGCACCCAAGTGTACCAAGACTATCTGGTGGACGTGCCGGTTGGCGACCGACTCAATATGGCCTATTCGTCGTCGGTCGTCACCAAAGGCCGCGCTCAAGGGATTGTTGTGGCTACAGGTATCCACACCGAAATCGGTAAAATCGCCCAGCTGCTTAGAGGCGAAGGCGGCATCATCCAGCGCGTTGACCGCCTGGACGGCCGCAAACCTGCTAAGAGAGAATACGCTCAAGCCGGGGCCAAGACTATCGTCAATGCCATCGGTAACTTGCTTGGCGTCAACACTGGTACCCCATTGCAACGGAAATTAGCCTGGTTAGCCATTTTCCTTTTCTGGGTGGCCGTGGTATTCGCCATTGTCGTCATGGGCTCGCAAAAGATGAGAGTGAACAAGGAAGTGGCCATTTATGCTATCTGTGTGGCACTTTCAATGATTCCCCTGGCGCTTATCGTTGTGCTTACCATTACCATGGCCGTTGGTGCCCAGGTGATGGTGAAGAAGAACGTCATTGTTCGTAAACTTGACTCCCTCGAAGCCTTAGGGGGCATCAATGATATCTGTCTGGACAAGACCGGGACGCTTACTCAAGGGCGAATGATTGCTAAGAAAGTGTGGATTCCGCTGGTGGGTACTTACCACGTTAGCAACTCCAACGAAGCGTTCAATCCTGAGGTTGGTGATGTTGGTTTCGCTTCCTACTCCCCGCAATACATTCGGGACTGTGACGAAGAAATCGATTTCACCCCCAACCACGAGACTCCTGCTTTATTTGAACAGTGGCTCAGATCGGCGACGCTTGCCAACATCGCTAAGCTCCACACCGTCACAAATGACGATGGTGAGATCGAACACAAAGCTCATGGTGACGCTACGGAAATCGCTATCCAGGTGTTCTGCACTCGTCTTGGCTACGGCCGGGACGATTTGGTTGCCCAAGAACACCACGAACACGTGGCGGAGTACCCATTTGACTCCCTGATCAAGCGGATGCTGGCCATCTACACTAAGGACTCGCGCACCATTGTTTACACTAAAGGCGCTGTCGAACGCGTGTTGGGCTGCTGCACCTCCTGGTACGGCGAAGATGGTAATGGCGAGCTTAAACCTTTGGAAAAGGCTGATGTCGATACCATTGAAGATAATATGAACGCGTTGTCGTCCCAAGGTTTAAGAGTGTTGGCGTTTGCTACTCGTGACATTACTGATAAACCCGTTGACACCAAGGAAAGAGAACAAGTGGAAGCTGGCTTGACCTTTTTGGGATTGATTGGTATTTACGACCCTCCTCGTGAAGAGACTGCTGGCTCCGTCAAAGCGTGCCACAAGGCCGGGATCAATGTCCGCATGCTTACCGGTGACCACCCTGGGACCGCTCGTGCCATCGCACAAGAAGTTGGTATTTTGCCTCACAACTTGTACCACTACTCCGATGATGTGGTCAAGGTGATGGTGATGACAGCCCTGGAATTTGACGCTTTTACTGATGACGAAATCGACGCTTTGCCCGTATTGCCGCTTGTGATTGCCCGCTGTGCCCCCCAAACCAAAGTGAGGATGATCGACGCTCTTCACCGGAGAAAGAAGTTTTGTGCCATGACTGGTGACGGGGTCAACGACTCTCCTTCGCTCAAGAAAGCCGACGTTGGTATTGCTATGGGCCAGAACGGGTCCGACGTGGCCAAGGATGCCTCCGATATCGTGTTGACTGACGATAACTTTGCCCTGATTCTCAATGCCATTGAAGAAGGCCGCCGTATGAGTCTGAACATCCAAAAGTTCGTGTTGCAATTGCTTGCTGAAAACGTCGCCCAGGCCATCTACTTGATGGTGGGGCTTGCGTTTATTGACGCCCTGGGATTTTCCGTGTTCCCCTTATCTCCCGTCGAAGTGCTTTGGATTTTGGTAGTGACGCTGTGCTTCCCTGCCATGGGTTTAGGTCAAGAACAAGCGCTGGCCGATGTCTTGGAAAAGCCGCCCAACCACCGCATCTTCACCACCGAGGTTATTATCGACATGTTTGCCTACGGGTTCTGGATGGCCGTATGCTGCTTATTGAACTTCGTCGTCATTGTTTATGGCAAGGGTGACGGGAACTTGGGCCACAACTGTAACACTGGCTCTGGCGAAAACTGTGGGTTGGTGTTCCGGGGTCGTTCAGGCTCCTTCGCTGTGATGACGTGGTGTGCCCTTTTGTTGGCGTGGGAGTGTATCCACCCCACCAACTCGTTGTTCTACATGAGACAAGACACCGACAACCCTTGGTGGAAGCAGACCGCCATTGACTTGTGGCTGAACCAGTTCTTATTCTGGTCGGTGATCTTCGGGTTCGCCACCGTCTTCCCCGTCATCTACATCCCTGTTATCAACGACAAGGTGTTTTTGCATGACCCCATTGGCTACGAATGGGGGTTAGCGTTTGCATTTACCATTTTGTTCCTTGCCGGTGCCGAGTTCTGGAAGTGGATGAAAAGGGTACATTTGCGCCGTCAGAACCGTAAAGCGAAAAACCCCGAATACGAGTTGGAACGTAACGACCCTTTCCAGAGATATGCCTCGTTCTCGAGAGCCAACACCATGGACAAAACCGATTTCTTGGTATAACTCACTGTATAATAGAAGATAGATTTATGAAAAATAGATGAAAAGTTGACAAATTGATAAAGCAATTAGGTTATCCGAGGCGGTTAACCATTGTTCTTTGTATACATCAGTGAGCGTAACCACTAGCGAAAGCAAAACTGCAATTACCCCGCAGTAATCCATTGCTTTTGCTATAATTATATACGAGCGAAAGATGGACTATGCGTTTAGTGGTAGAAATTAGTTCATCTATTCATAGGTATCAATATAGTCTTTTAGGCGCGAAGCTAGTTCTTCTTGTCGTTCTTGCCCTTCTTGTCGTCCTTCTTGTCACTCTTCTTGTCATCCTTCTTCTTGTCCTTGCTGTCGGTGATAGGAGTAAGCACCTTGGCGAAGGCGTGTTGAGAGACGGTGTCAGCGTCGTAGTCAATGCTGAACAACGAGATCGAAGTCGAGCAGTTGTCGGACTTTTCGACAATGTGTTGTTCCAGAGGGTACGAGCAGTCACCGAAGATGCACACTTCGACACCGGGGTAGGCCTTAGGGCTCCAGATAGGAGGCTTGCCGTCCTCGATCTTGACATCGGGAATCAAGGTGTCGTTGCCGGTGATACGGGTGTTGACCCACTTGGGGTCCAAGCATTCTTGGCCACCGTGCTTGGAGCCTCTGCCGGTTTCGTGGCCGACAGGGGGGAAGTTGACGTTAACACCGTAGCCGAGAGGCAACACGGGCTGCTTGGTTCTGTTCAGGGCAGCGAACAAGGTGTTGACGAGTTCGACGACCTTGTTGGCGTAGATGGTAGCAGGCGACTTGGTGTCGTTCAAAGCGAGGTCGTCAGTGTAGAGCGAGTTGTTCGAGTTGGAACCCGAGAAGGCAATGGCAGGGACACCACGGTACACGGAGTTGTAGGCGGCGCCGATGGTACCAGAGATCGAGAACAAACCGGGGCCGAGGTTGGTACCTTCGTTAGGACCAGACACAGTCAAATCAACCGAGATGTTACCAAACTTTTGAGGGATCAAGTACGACAAGGCGAACGCCACCGACGAGGCGGGGGTACCGTTGAAGTACCAGATGTGGTCGTCATCGGGTTCGTGGTCCCACGAGGGGGCACCCTTCTTGACGTAGCCGAATTCACCGTCTCGTTGCAAAGTGGTGTTTTCGGGCAAGTCGAACTTACCACCGTTACCAGACTTCTGCACCACCGGGGCGACAAGAATGACGTTGTAACCGGCCTCCTTCAACTTGTAGTAGGTGGCACGAATGTTGGTGGCGTAGTAGCCGTCATCGTTGGTCAACAAGATGGTTTTGGCGGCAGCCACGGCCACGAGCAACCAGAGAAACAATTGCATGGCGAAAATGATAGAGAACTAAATAGAGGGATGAGATTGGGTTTTATATGATAAATTTAACCGGTGTGACGGGAAACAGCCCCACATGGTGCCGTGCCCACGTTCCAACGACAATGTGCTATTATCGTCGCCTGGGTGGGTATAGTGCATGCGGCAATGCCGGGGCTCTAAACTCGATACTCACCAATCGGGGCGTTGGCGTGCGACGTAAGCTTTACAACGTTGGCAAGATTAATGCGGGTGTGGTGGGGCGGTGCGCCATCGCCGGGACAACTGGGTTGGTGGTAGGGCAGTTGGTCCCATCCACTGGACGCTTTAACCACCAGAGTATTTGAATCCATTGAGGATGTGCGATGGTTATTTCCGGTATCCATCACACTGCTGAACTGCACCATGCACGTCGCTACTTGATAGGAGCAGGGCCCCCGTGGGCCCCAGTGAAGGTTGGAGTTGCCTCCTTACTCCTTACAGCACTAGCAACACAACCAATAGGAGCCAAGACCCAAACAGCACAAACAGTGGCATGAGGCGAGTGTGGCCGGCACTTTCACGGCGACTACCCGGGGCAAACCCCTTTACTAAGGGCACATTACCCTCAATGAGTGAAGGGATGTTGGCGCCGATACGGCGGCTGCTACGGGTGAAATTGGTTTTTGCGACGGCAAAAATCAGCGTCTCGTAGTCGATTACCGTAATGAGATATCGCCATACCGACAACCCTAAGGCAATTGCCGACAGCGACGAGTCGAGGCGAACCTGACATGTTTGCGGGTCGTTTGTAGCAAGAACAGCCGAGAGAGCCATTGGCATCTCAACCCCGCCGAAGTCCAATTTCATGGTCACGTTGACAATATCGGCGCAGGCGAACAGTCCGTCTGAGGCGAGGTTAGTGTAACGGGATACCGCGGCAACGACGGCTGAGTATGCGTCTAGAGGCCAGTGGCTGCGACATTGGTAGCACAAACTGAGCTTATACGCCTTAGCGAGAATTGGGGTATCGCTAATATCCACCCCATTAAGCACCAGATAGACATCATCACTCACCTCAAGTGGGAGGCGAACAAATGACGACTCGACACGAGCCAAATCGACACCCCCTAAGATGAGGGTCCAGTTTGCCAGAGCAGATCCATTGATATCGGGGTTGTCGTCTGCTGATAGAGAAAACATCTGTCGCAGGATCACCAGGCGCTGCTTGAGGTTTCCGAGCACAGTGTTATTGTCCAGTACCAGAGGCCCCGGGTAGTTGTTTTTGCCGGCAGTTGAAGCTGGACCAAGGCCAAAGGCGGGGACAAAGTCATCGGGGATTTGCTTGAGCACGGCAAGGGGAAAGTCGTGATACACTTGGTCCTCAATGGTAAACTTATCGCGAGCCCATGTCCCTTTGAACGGTCCTTGGTTGAACTTCTCCTGCTTTGAGAACGTGAGCAGAGTCAGCGGCAGGTACAGATACCCCGTATCAGGTAACTGGTGGCAGGGCGCTTTGTTCTTACCATCGAGACATTGGATCAGTGGATCGACGACAAAGAGCCCCAGCTGCGACAACAGCAATCCCCACCGGTATGCTTGGGCATTAGAGCCAACATTAACGGGGATGGTGAGCAGGGGATGGTCGCCGGTGTCGCTGGCATACACAGTGAACACCACGGCTGCGTCATTGTTATCGCGGCGTGCGCTGTTGGTTGCAAGCACCATGGCTGCTGCCACCACCCACCAGAACATGATTGATTTTGGGTATCCGGGAAAGTATACGTGACAATTGGTGCCCAGTTTGCTAAACGTATATCTTCCGGGTCATCGCAACCCTAGCGCAAAGAGAAATGCCTAGCGGTATTTACCAACGGCACGCATTCCAGAGTTAGGGAATGTAGTGACAAGGACTCTAACCAAGCCCGGAGTCGGGACTGGGGTCTCCGGACGTGGGTGCGTGACGCTATTGTTGTAAACTTAACTAACCTAATTTTCGCTGGCAAAAACACGGGTTTGGCCGGTGGCTATAAACCAATTCTCGCGATTCAAAACACACATTCCACGCCCTGTTTTAGCATTGAACACATGGGGAACAAATGACAGACATCACGCCAGTGCCTGTCTGCCTCAGAGCCCCTTTAAACCCCCGCTTTAAGCCCCACCGCCGCCGTGTCCCCACCATCGTTAAAATCACTGATTCTTGAAATATTGACCGGGGATCGGCTCGGCACGGGCGGTCACGAGACCACTAGTGAGAGCGACAGGGCCACGGCACTAAGTGGGAGTGTTGGGGGCAAAGTCACATGGTCCAGTGCGCGCCGCGCTACCATCCCCCACACGTATCCCGAGGGCATTATCTTTTCACCCCACAGACACTGGTGGCCCGCTTGATTACCGCCCCCCCACCCCCGTTGCTATGCCTGTGTTTTCATCGTTGGCAGCGTTCTTCAAGCGCCACAAGCGCAAGATCATTGTGGCAGCGTCGGTGGCCATCTCGACGTACTTCCTCGTCAACGAATTGGTGATCAAAAAGTTCCGCAACTTCCAGAATTCGCTCAAACAGGAACTCATCTTCAAACAGCAGATCAAGCAGCGGTTCATTCAGACACAGCAGGACTGTTACTACACGATTTTAGCGTTGCTTCCCGTGCTTACAACGCCCGTGTCCGACTATTTGCCCACCGAGGTAATCACCCAGGCGCTTAAGGTCAAGAAGCAGCCGCTGGTAAGCAACGCCACCGCTGCGCTGTCTACCGCGGCCAGCTTGACCCAGGACAACTTGCAATTGCTTGACAAAGCCGACACCAAGTTGCAACCCTACGTCAACATGCTGAAGGCCGAATTGTGGCAAAAGCTTAAGATCAAGACCATCACTCGCACTCTCACCCTTGCTTATCTGATCACGGCGCTCCTTTTGCTTACGAGACTTCAGCTTAACATTTTAGCCCGACGCCTGTATTTGGAAGCCGCCATCCAAATGGCGGGGGTGAAGCCGCTGCAACCGCCTCAAGGCGACAACCAAGACACTTACGTCACCGAACAAGCATACTTGCTGTTGTCATGGTGGTTGTTGAACAAGGGCTGGAAGCAGATTGCCAATACTATTGAACCGTTGGTGGAGGCGAGGTTTGAAGCGATTAAGCCCAAGCTGGAATTGGCTATTGGCGAGTTCCTGCGATTGTTACTGGAAGTCATCGATGACATCCCCGCCACCGACATGACGCAACTGCTTTTTCCCACTGCCTACGATGACTTAATGGAAACGTTGGCCAACACCAACCCTCAAATGATCGACCAGTTGGACCGGCCCGACCTGGGCTTTGTCAAGCTCATCAACGAGACGACCCTGATCATTCTGGACAACGTGTACTGCCTCGGCTTGTTTAAGCTGTTGATCCACCACATGTTGGCCACTCTCCAGTACAATTTGCAAGTGAACTTGGGTGAAGGCGCCATGGGACACTCGAGTCTCTTGATGCTGCTGGCGGAAGATGCGCCGCCTCCCTTGTTTGGCAACGACGACAAAAAGTTCAAGTTGGCGACGTTCTTGGCCCAATTGTCGGTGCAACTGGGCGTGATGGCGGACAACAATAACATAGTCCACCAGCAGGAGTTGGAAAACGACGACCAGCTCGAAGGGTTCATTGCCAGCTTAGCCCAGGGCCAAGCCCAAGATCAAGAATTGACGGGTAACATCTACGTCAACACATTAAACGACTCCGAAGAATTAGACGACTTTAGCGCCGGTATCTACTCTAACTTTGAGTAACATAGAAATATATAATGCCAGTAAAGGAAAGAATAAGAAGTGGTTACCAATTACTATTTTCAAACGAGGAAATTTAAATGTAGTAAAAATTTATGGTTTAGGCATGTGCGTTCAATGAACAATTGTTCTGTAGACATCAAACGAGTTAGTAGCTATAGGTGTTCACTGTGAATGTGCAGGCTCGAAACTATCGTAGCGTCCTTCATTCATACAATCGACGAAGCCTAACCATACAATGAGACCGACGGTGCCGCGTTACGAGGTATCACCTAACACGTCACCCAATGAAAAATCTTCACAGAGTGCCTTGTCGTATGATTTGAATGGCAGCCATAAGCTCTGCGTAGCATTGGGCTGATGACGCGATTTCTCTGCGCTAGCCACCTATAATTCATCGTCGTCCGCGTCTATTAGTTTGAGTTCGCACACCTTCTCCAGCCTTCCCACACCTCACCCTTACCAATGTCGACTGCACCCAAGGTTATCATCATCAGTGCTGATGAAGAGAAGTTCCCCGTGGACGTCAAGGTCGCGGAGAAGCTGGTGTTGATCAAGAACATGATCAGCGACTTGAACCCCGACGGGTTGTCCGAGGACTTTGAAATTCCCACCCCTAATGTCAGAGCCAACGTGTTACTGAAGGTTTTGGAATGGTGTGAACACCACAAGAACACCCCCTTCCCCGACGACGACGATGAAGACGCCAGAAAGCTGGCCCCCGTCGACGAATGGGACAAGAACTTCTTGAAGGTCGACCAAGAAATGTTATACGAGATCATTCTCGCGGCCAACTACTTGAACATCCGTCCGTTGTTGGACTCCGGGTGCAAGATCGTTGCCGAGATGATCCGTGGCAAGTCGCCCGAGGAATTGAGACGTATTTTCAACATCGTCAACGATTTCTCCCCTGAAGAAGAAGCCGCCATTCGTCGGGAAAACGAATGGGCCGAAGATCGTTAGTTAGCTATGCCACATGTTTATGAAGAATTTTTAATTGTGTAACACTGTTTATTGTAGGCTGTGTCCGCCAACTTTCGGCGATGACGCTACCATTGACGTGATAGGTCACTACCTCGAATCAAAATCAAACATTTTTTACATCTATGTTATTGCCTCATGCTCGAAACATCAAATCATTTTGGTTAGTCTGATTTTGTGTAGTTGACGAGTGTCCGGTGTCAAAGCGCTAATTTCGTATTTACGGTAGGTGCCAATGTTCCACTCGCACTGGTTGCGAATTAGCGATTGCCGAGACAGCGACGAGCATTATCATCAGCTATACCCCCGATATCTTTGTTATAAAATTCTAAAAGCGTCGGCGAAATACACATATGGATTTTGCCCCGTTTTCTCCCCAAGATTTACCGCTGCTTACGCTGTTGGCGCCGGACCAGCTAGCCAGCCTCGAAAAGCAGCTCAGCACTGAATTTTCCCAGTTGTCTCGAGAATATGTCAAAGTCCGTCAGCAAAGGGTTAGTCGAATGCTTGATATGGTGAATCAGGCGTTAAACCAAACCGTTGCCCACGAGCAGGAGTGGAACCAATTTTGTCTGCGGGAAAGCGAAACAGCACTGGCCATGAAAACACATTTTGAGCGAGCAATCCTCGATAATACCGTCAATTTCGATACTTTGGGGCTGTATGAACGTGAGCTAAACCGCATCATCGCCAACTTGAAGCTGCCTCGGGACATGGACCCTCTTCTCGATGACATATCACAACAACCAGCATCTGAGATAGGAGGGTCAACACGAAAGCGAGTTAAACTACAACGTCCGCCATTTCCCTACCTCTTTGACCAAGTATTTGCGGCTCATAAGCGGCTGATACGAGCAGCGGAGAATGAGAAAAGCTACCAGATAAATCTTGTCGAAGCTAATGCCAAAGCCAACAAAGACATCGTGTGGATGCAATACTACAGAGAAATGTGCCGTTATCGACGCGAGCTCATTGATGACACCGTGAGCGAGTTGTATGAGCTCCACAATCGATATCACGATGTTAACTACCATCAGCCAAAGCACGAAAAGGCTGTTCAGTATTACCGGAGCAAACTCACTCCACGGCATATGGCGCGATTACGTGATCGGCCTGAACATGAGGTTATTGAACAGACGGCGACGGAGAGTGTTCGAGACCTTTTGGCCAGGTCACGAGATCCTCACTACACTGATTTGGATAACGACTACGCGGCGAAAAACCCAGTGGAAATACTGGATATCAGAAATGCTATCGCTACAACGGCACCATTTGCTGGTGCCAATCTTACCACTTGTGTTGGTCTCAGCGCCGACGAAATCGATGCTGATATGAAGTTGCTCAAAAGGGATAAGGGTACTGTAGCAGGTAAGCGAGAGCTGAGGAGACAGCTGGAAGCGCTATCCATGCCGACAAGTCCTCATCAGGTAGGAGATCCACAATCACTGCTGCCGGCTAATCTTGACGCCGGCGATGATGATGATGACGACGACGATGATGACGACGATGACGAAGACGACTACGACGAGACACCCATACCTCCACGTCAGCTTGAGCTTAGACGTCAATACCGTGAGCTTCTAGCGCTTCAACCGGGACCTACCCACCAACTTCTACCTCTCCCCGACATCGACATGGCATCGCTACCGCTGCCGAACTTTGGGGTCAGCAGTTCTTGACTGCGACCCGCCTGGCTGCAGAGAATGCACAGCCGTCTACTTGGCATCCGCTCACACTGAAGCTACTTCTGCAGTCTCATATAATTTATTCAAAACACATCAATGTAATGATAGATGCATTCATCTCAGTAGATATTGTAGCGCAAATTGGCTTAATCACTGTCACTATTTTATCAATTGATGTCGCTGGTGCAAATCAGCTGCTGTCTGCACTCCCACGTGCTTCCATGCACTCCCCACACTGGCAGACACTCTTGGCTGTGGGCGACACCCACATACGCTGATCTCACTCCCACGGGCGTGCCACCTACCTGAATTACCCTCCGCCGCGATTATCCACGCTATAATTCTCTCGCTTGGTCGGAACTAACCGTGGTTTTCCCTATACACTCCCCGAAATGTCGCTGTCTCCGTCCCGTTCTCCACGAGATCCCGTCCGCCGCGTACAACACCGAGTTCTGCTGAATCTGCCGCTCCGCCAGGTTCGCCAATCTAATCAGCGCACACCTCTCATCCCCACTCAAGGTCCGCTGGCGGTTCATGGAGCCACGGATGAAGAGGACTTGGTGCTGATCAGCTACGCCCAACCACCACTTTACCACGCCACCACCAGTCTGCTGATCCAGCAACTCACATGGGGGGAGATATTACCCTACTATCTTCCCTGTCTTCTGTGGATCCCTCTGTACCTGTGGCTGTGCTTCTGGGGCGATTTAATTGGTGGGCTTACCCTCGTGTTCTTTCAGCTTCCGTTGGCACTTAGTTATGCTACTACTTTGGCTAAGGTCCCCGTGCTACTGGGTCTTTACTCGTTAGCAATCTCCCCCTTGATCTACGTGGTATTTGGAAGTGTACCACAGATGGTGGTTGGGCCTGAAGCTCCCATCTCTTTGGTAGTGGGTCAAGCAGTGGAGCCGCTATTGCACCATTCGAAAAAGGACCCACTCACGTTCGTTTGCGCCATTACGTTCGTGCTGGGGGCTACATTACTTGGGTTTGGCCTTGGCCGCTTTGGTTTCCTAGATAACGTGTTACTGGCACTGCTTCTCAAAGGATTCATTTGTGGTGTGGGTATCGTTATGTGTATCAACTCCACCGTGGTAATGCTTGGCCTTGAAAAACTTTTGGAAGAAGTATCGGATGATCCTAATCAAATGGATATTCACTCGCCCTTCTCGAAATTGATGTTCATTTTCCATTATTGGAAGCATTACAAATCGCTTTCGCTCAAAATTCTGGCAACTGGCTTCATCATTATTATGGTTATTCGCTCCCTCAAGAAGCGGGCCGCTAAACTAGCTCGAAAACATCCCAAGTACAAATACGCCGTTTACTTCCCGGAAATCATGATTGTGTTTGTGGCTGCAACTGTACTTTGTGGTCATTACCGTTGGGATAAGCAGGGAATCAACATTATTGGGAAGGTTAAGAACCTGGAGCTGCTCACGCTTTTCAATCCATTGACTCGTGACGAGTTCAAATTGGCAAGGCAACTCTCCACGCTGGGGTTCATGTGCGCTATGCTTGGTTTCTTCGAAAGTACCACTGCGTCAAAGCTGCTTGGCCTGACCTATGATTTGCCGATTCTGTCTAACCGTGAATTGGTTGCACTTGGATTCATTAATCTTGTGAACCTGGTATTCGGCGCATTACCGGCCTTCGGTGGTTATGGTCGACTGAAAATCAACGCCATCACTGCTAAAACAACCATGCTGGCGGGTTTTATGGGGCTTTTCACCTTCGTTGCTATTGTGGGATGCCTCAAATATTTCTACTTCGTCCCCGAATGTATTCTTCTGGTGATTTCAGCGGTGATTGGTATTTCCCTCATCGAAGAAGCCCCTTATGAAGTGTACTTTCACGTCATCAGTCGTGGGTGGCTGGAGATCATCACATTCGCTCTCACAGTTAGCGTCACGCTTTTCTTCTCCATGGAGGCTGGTATCGCCATTGGGCTCGTGTTCTCTCTCATCAGAGTGATCAAGCACCTGGCGAAACTGCGTATTCAAATTTTGGCACGAGAACCAGGCACCGATCAATATACTGATGCTGACATCCCAACGTCGATCTCGTTTTCTCCTGACTTTTTCAATGACAGCAATCTCACCCGGCTCAACAAACAATTACTTGAAGAAGTCGAGGGTTGCATGATTGTCAAAATTCCTGAGCCGCTTACCTTTACCAATTGTCAAGATCTTCGTGCCCGATTGCGAAGAGTGGAGAATTATGGATCTACTGTTGCACATCCTGCTAGCCATGCCTCTCGAACCGCTAATGCTGTTCCCTATATCATTTTCGATCTTAATGGCATGACAAGTATTGATTCTCTGGCGGCACGAATTCTTGTTGACTTGCTTGAAAGCTACACTACCCAGCGCCGCTACGTTTTCTTTGTTCGAGTTTCGTCTAATCCTCGAGTTCGCCAGCGACTCGACGACATTGGGGTTCCGCGGTATTTGAACAACACTCTTTTCCAGCTTGGGTACTACCAGAATTGGCCCGATGATGGGCAGGGATTAATCGAACTGCACACAGCGCCGTATTTCTCCCACATTTCCGATGCATTACTTGTTATAGATCATTATCAGCAGTCTTAAATATTTATTCCCGCATTCCACGAATGTAAATTAAAGACTCGTAATTTAATAAACCTATATTTCCAATGAACTTCAACAAAGACTCCTATTTCAAATTTAATTTTTAAATCCTACAAGTTTAGAAGTGCGTTTATGTTCTTGTTTATACATTCTTCTTTGTGAATCAATCAAAGCGTGTGCTACACTTGCTGATGATTTTTGAAGAAGATATCGTGTCATATTTGCAATGTCGAATGGGAAGTTGCAAGACCCTTTGCCCTTTATAAATATAGCAACCTTCTATGTCTCGAAATTATTCAACCATGGATATCACGAAGTCAATCTCTGAGTTTGACGAGGTTAAACTTGACGACAAACCCATGCAGGACAAGTCCAACGTCAAATCGCCTGGCGACGAAAAGCCTGAAGGTGGGGAGTCTGATGATGGAAATCCCGATACCACTTTTGCTTCCATCACTGAGCAGAATGCACTGATTGAAGAATTGACTTCACTCGTTACTATTGAGGATGAAAAGATGGCAAGGGAGATTATCGATCGCATGCAAAAGTTGGAGGAAGAAGGCTGTGCTGCTCTCGAGCACTGCCACTTTGCTGCTATTTCTTTGGTAGAAGATTTGAAAGCTGACCCTCCAGCTGTTCCTGTCGCTGAAGCTCACTTGAAGCGTATCGAATTAAGAGAACGGGTATGCAAGAAGCTTCAAGAGCTCAAGGACATGTTTGACATTCGTGTAGAGCAAGAGATCGAGCTGGTACGTCGCATCGTTGACAACGCTACGCTCTGTGAGCTGGAAGGTATCACCCGCCTTAGCAGTGCTGACCGTCTGGAAATTGCTCACGTCTACCTGCAATTTTGCCTGGATCACTACTCAGAATTGTAATGACAAAACTTGAATAGCCAATGAAATGAAGTTATCAATATCTTTAGTTTGAAAGGGGCACTAATTAATGATATGCTGTGGTCGTGAAGTGGGCTCAAACAGAGAGACTTGTCCATTATTGAAATGGAGCTTTTTTGAACTTCCTCTTTCATATTGAACCGAACATACGCTTCACTTTACAACCTCGTCGACTTGAGATACCAATCATGTGTCAAATTTGTTAGTGGCAAGGATTTGATCCATGAGTTTTCTCTAACGCTAGAACGACACTCAATGCTTTCGTACAAAGGTCACAATGTTGTACCAAGATTCAATGGCCGCTAGTAAACATCATAGTTTGGATACCATGCGATGACGTGACATACTTCAGGTTTCATCAAGCAGCAGCCTCATGATTGAACATTTTCAGTAACATGTTGAGTGTCAGTGACGGCGGAACGGGTGCTTGTGCCTTTTGCGCCGCTGAGCTTTCCTGAAGCTCTTGTAATTGCTTTTGGAGTAACAGCTTCTGGTGACTGGGCAAAATGCGCTTCAACGTTGGATCGTTTTGTGTGTGTACATGCATGTAGTTGCACTTGTCGCCACGATTACAACTGTTGGTATCGTGGGCTCGGCACACGGCCTCGCCGAAATTCTCCACGGGGCTGAGTTCACAATGAACGGGTCTCCCATCAAACCACTGTTGATTGAGTCCAGTAACCGCAGCTTCCGCTTGCTGTATAGTAGCATATTTAACGTAGACATTACCATTAAGATGGCTGTTTTCGTTTTCACACACCACCACTGATTTCACTTCACCGTAGGTGGCGAGTTGGCGGAAAACATCGAGGAAAAACTCTGGGAAATCGCTGGCCATCGTCTTGGGAACATAGAGGTGGGGCATGAGCACCGTCTTTGAGTGGACTGGCTTAACATGAACCTTAGAACACTTATCGCCGTGGCGACACGCCCCGATCTTGGTGTAGAATTGGCATCGCACCATGATAGTGAATAATCTCTGAGCCGCACTTCACTATCGATGCGGCGCGTGATAAAGTACAGCGACAGGGACGGCATGCAATGAGATTTACAAAGCCGCCGATATTGCTTCCGGTGGCGATTCCGACAAAGTCACCCTTTGCAGATATTGGTCCACGAGTGTTGAACCATGCTCAATTCAAGAAGCCATCTCCCAATCTCACTCAATGGCCTCAACGCCCCAGTGACATCAAAGGCATCGATGCCAATGCTTCAATGTGGCTTCGACAGAAACAAGTAAACTCTCTGGTTCCTATCTTGGCCAAGAATGATTGGTTTATGCTACAATTTTACCCCGCGAGCCATCCGCTATCAAAGTACCGCAAGTCCTTAGTTGCCCTCACCTTTACCATGATACCTGGGGCCCGATTTGATGACAAAGAGCTAGATAAGCGACTTAGTCAGTATAAAGGGAAATTTCAAAGCGACGTGTACTTTAAGTCTAGTCTCCGGCCCTGCGATACGGCGTGGGGTCGAACGACATTCAAAAAGCTTAGCCGTGATGCCATGTTCGAAGCACTTCTGAAACTTGATAAACGTCAGCAATCGATGGTTAGTGGGGTGTGGAGAATTCAATATTACGCACACCCAGTGGGTGATTCATCTCGTCGACGATTCTTTGAGGAATGGCAACAAGCCGTGAGAAAAGCTGTGCTAGTCAAATTTCAGCAAAAGGTCAATGACATAAAACCAATTAACAAGAAACCGCCATATGTTTCTACATTGGATGCTAAGATCCCTCACCTGGTGAGATTGCCTTACTATACAGATTTTTCAAAATCGAAACCCAAACTGAGGCCCAAAAAGCGTAATACTCAAGATTAATTACCAACAAATAGATCGGTACAGCATTTTAGTTATAGCACAGGAATCTCCGTCGTTTTTTATTTCTTTATCTATTAATTTGTAGTGATTCTTAGCTTATTGTTTTAAAATCCTGCATTCGGATTTCATTCTTGGCTTTTGAAAGACCTTATAGTCTTGGTAAACCTTATTTCAATGTTTGTTTCAATGATACTCAATTGATCCATTAAGCAATTACATGAATTGGACAGTTGTGATGAAAAACTCTGATATCAAACTGCGACTGTACCGTGTGTATCGCCGTAACCCTTCAAGCGCCTGTTGTATTAAGTTGGGTGAAAGTCGTGTACTACTCGAAATAGCCAAACGTAAAAAGGGCGGGATGTCGAGACCAACATTACTTCAAACTTGATACCTTTCGATAACTGTGTTTAGATGCATATGGTTGTAATCTCGACACCCCGCCGGGTATGTGCTGGGTCTGTACGGTGTATGCAGGGCGTGCATCCAACGAGCGGGTGACTTCAGCTCAGCCTAGGGTTGAACACCTTAAGCTGCCCGCACCGTGACAACTCCGTTGCCGGAGTTATCACGTATGCTTCTATATAATACTCACGCGGACTCCTCCCGAGTGCACCACCGCCGGAACCTACCGGCGAATACCCATGCCCCGGTCACCTACCGGTAAACCTATACCGGTGTGTAAGTATCTTCGACGGGGTATTCCTCCAAGGCCGAACAAACTNCGCCAACAAGCCTGGTTAGCTCAATCGGTAGAGCGTGAGACTCTTAATCTCAAGGCTGCGGGTTCGAGCCCCGCATTGGGCTTACTTTTTGCCGTCACTCGTTACATTTCTAACAACAGTCAATCCTCTGCAAACCACTCGATTTTCTCACATGCAATTACCAACCTTAAAGTGAAATCTGGTAATTCCTCTTGGGCCTCCACGTTTTTCCCCTCTTCTTTTTATTAGGTCCGCACTATGGTGCGGCGCCGAGCACAGAGGCATCACCGCGGCAATCGACGGGTCGCACCGGAAAACAATCCATCCGAGGAGCGACCACCACGGCATCACTTCGACCGCCACTGGGCCAGTACTAGGGGCTATATTTGCGACACTGGTTGTCAGGGCTGTACCAGATGAAGGACGAGTCTCCTGGAAGCCACTCAGCTGGCGAGGATTACGGGATGCGGGCTAAGGAGGATGCCAACAAGTATAAACGGAACTACCGCGCTTGTCTCAATTGCAGAGTCCGTAAGGTGAAGTGTGATTTGGGTCCTGTGGATAGTCCCAGAGAGGGCAAGTGTGCACGATGTCTTCGGGAGCGTAAAGACTGTGTGTTTGTTGAGCTGAAGCGAGGCGGGGCCACCAACGTCATCATGGGGCGACAAAAACGGAAATACGATGAGGTGGCTGATGAAACCTACAGCAATAAGCCAATTGTCAGGGATAATTTTACCAATGTGACGCTGCCGCCGCAAGGTATGGTGCCGCCGCTGGGATCAATGCCGATAGCGCCCCCACTGAAGCTTCCGCTGGTGACGCTGATGCTCCAACGTAACAACGAGCAAATTTTGACCGAATCACAAACGCCGCCGCCTTCGGCATCAGCCCCGCCTCCAGCCTCGGATCAGGCGCCGCCACTGGCGGAACTGAGTCATTTTTCCACTATGGAAGGGGCACTTGTGTTTTTGGCTAAAGCCGCAGGTACCATCGCCAAGGCTGACGAGCGTGATAATATTGATGCCATGAAGCGTCACCAGCAGATCGCGCTGGAGGAACAAGAACGTCGTCACCTGGATACCCATATCAGCACCGTGTCTGACGGGATCTCGCTGTCCACGACGATGACTCGCGATCCCACTAATTTGGACATGCTCCTCAATTCTCAGCTGCCTCACCAGCTGCCTCCATTAACACGAACGGCGCTGGTACCGGAGTATATTCAGCCACTGAAGCGTACTCGGATGAGGATGCCTCCGGCGGAAAACGGGTATGTGGTTCGTCCTCGGGCGTCGAATAAGCTCAGTAACATTGACTACATTGGGGAAGGGGGTATTGTCAGTGAGGTTGAGGCTGAACGACTCATCAACTACTTCTTCAGCACCATGCACCCGTTTTTCCCCCATTTGCCAAAGTTTCTTGAGCTGCCCAATGTGCTCGCCAACTACCCAATTTTACTCTGTGCTATTTTGACCATTGCCCTGCGCTACCACCCTTTTGAGGATAACGTGGGTACTACTGGTGGCGGGGGAGTACCGCGGAACATTGAGGTTCACGACCGTCTTTGGCTCTACGTGCAACGTCTCATCTCGCAGACAGTATGGGCAGAGGCGCTGACGCGGTCGTTAGGTACGGTATTCGCGTTCTTACTCTTCACCGAATGGAACCCGCGAGCCATCCATTGGCGCTGGCTGGACTACGCCAATAAGGCCGAGGACCCCGAAACCGACGTGGGCGGGGTGAACGGTGCTGGGGCACTGGCAGGAGCTAAGCCGGCGGCTCACGACACGCTGGGGGAGAATCTTGCGGGGCTTGGTGCTATGCGGAGACTGTATCGTATGGCGTGGATGTTGATTGGGCTGGCGGTGAGACTCGCTCAAGACATGGGGTTTATGGAGATCTCTCCCAAGACATTCTTAGCGACGCATTTGGCAGAAATCAACTCAGTGATGAATATCAGTCGGCGCTCGATGTTGGCTCATCTGTTGGCCGAAGTTGAACTCGATGAGGATGATGTTAGTGTCGAGCAAATGGAACAACTGGAGGATGTTGATGACAAGATTATCAAGATGACCGAAGAACAACTCAAACGTCTCAGTAGCGAACACGTGCTTCGGTTCACTGAGCTGCAAAAGGCACAGATAGAGTTACTTCAAATCATGCTGGTGGGACATGAGGCTCTCTATGGGTACAAGGCTCAACTTGGTAGTCTTTCCCAACGGCAAAATCTTATGATTTTGAATATTTTCAGTCCGTTGATCAACAACTGGGGTCGCAAGTACCGCCATTTCTTGGTGCCGCTGACGACGAAAATGCTCCGCAATGTGGCTAATCTTCAGCACGTATGGAGCAACCCCAACAGCAAGGTTGCCAAGGAGATCACTCAGGCTATTGAGCAAGAGCTGTTCATCTTTGAGTTCAACTACTTGAAGCTTTACATTTTCTCGCTTGCGTTGTCACCGACACCACCGACGAAAGTTCTGAGTAAACTGAAGCGGAAGCCGGCGCTCAAGCTTGATGAAATCAGCCGTCTGGCGAAATACATCGAGCAAGCATTCACCGCTGCCAACGAAATGTTGATTAGTGCTCACCGAGTACACAAGCTTAAGATGCTTCGGTTCATGCCCGTACGTTGGCTTACTCGGCTTGTGAGAGCAGTGGCGTTTATTGTTAAGTGCTACCTTACCATTACCGCTCATAAGCGTCTGCAAAGAGTACCGCAAAACCAGCTGCTGCTGTACGACATTGATCTGACGGTGCTTTCGTTGTCGCTTATCTCTATCGACGATATCATTCAAAGTATCCAGCGGGCTGCCATTACGCTCCGGGACTGTTCCCCCGATGAGTTGCATTTGTGCACTCGTTATAGTAATATTTTGATGTACTTGTGCCTGGAGATGAAGACGACCAAGACTGGTGATTCGGACGAGGTCCCGGCTAATGTTGCCACTAATGCCACAGCCACCAACGACGCCGCTACTGCTGCCAGTGGACCTGCAACCTCTACCACCAATACCAACTCTGACGACTTGAATGACCCGCTGAACTTCAGTATCCCGTTAAAGATGTTCGACATCAATTTTGGTGATGATGCTCTGGCCAAAGTCACTGGCACCACGTCGTCGCCGTCGACAGGAGGCACTCCCAACCAAGTGATTGGTGATCTGGAGGTGATGGAGTGGTTCGTCAATGACCGCAACATCGGGCTTGACTTTGTGGGTCCGTGGACGGAGATGATTGAGCAGCAGCTCAACATGAACGAGCCGCTGTTCAACTTTGAGGACGGATTATAGATATTAATAAATACATGGCACACTAGTTGCCGTCTATAGAGAATGTAAGTTCCTCGAAGGCGAAGAGTCGGTGAAGAAGCTCTCCGTGATTGCCGGGACAAGGGTTAGGGACAAACCACCCAAGGGTAGGCATGTCCACCACCATGGTCGACGGTAAGTAACCACAATATTGTTCAAGAGCCACTGGGGTGACGTCAGTTTCTGAAGCTGGTACCAATGGCATTCCATTAGCTTGAAGTAAATCCATCATCTGATCAAGTCTCTTGAGACAAGTGATGGCGTTGATGTTTCGGTAATGAGCCATATGGCGGAGCAACAGCATCCCGTACACAAACAGGGGTATTTTGATGTTGCGAGTACGGGCAACAAGGAGCATTATCATCGCCATGAACACGTATTGAGCCTCCCAAAACCCAAGCTTGAAAAGCAAGTTCTGGGAGCGAATAGTCGTAATGATCTCAATAGTGGCGATGGCGGCGGCCACGCACTTTTGTGTTAACAACTCGATCCTCAGACGGTTTTCCTCAATGAGCGACTGGAGCAATGGCTCGTGTAGCAAGGGGAAGATTGGTTTTGAAAGAATGATTAAAGCTTGGTGGTAGCGGAGAAATAAATTCGCCTCGGCGCGGATGCCACCTTCAAGGATATGCTGGCGTTTGCGGAGCCACAAGTGGCACTCTTCAAAGTCGTTTTGCATCGTATCAAACAGGTTCAAGATGTGTAGCAATAGCTGCTTCTGGGTAAACTCAGCCAGGTTGATGTAGTTGACGGAGAAGGTGCGGATGTTGGGACCATAGATCAAGCGGCTGATCTTGGCAATATGTTTTGCCAAGTGGACGTTATCTTCAAGCAACCCGTTGTCAAACGAGTCCTCCTTCAAGTTGATGGCATTATCGAGAGGCAAGTCGACGTCGGTGTCAGTATACTGGAAATGGACGGTTTTAATCAGCCATATGGTATCGAGGACAAACACCAGCCACCAGAGACGTTTGGCGCGTTCGGCTTCGGCGCGGTCGCTAATGGTAGCTGTAGGTAGCAATTCACGATGACGGTGAAGGTTTAACGCTACCGCCAGGCGTAACGCAATCCCAATGAGGTTATAACACGTGTTGAACCGGTTGAAATTAGCCGCGTAAAGACCGAGCACGAGGGCGGTCTGGATGTGGACAAACGTCGTATGCTCAGTGTTGACCCGCAACAACTGTTCTGCCAAGAGATAGCACTGGCTGCCCGGGTAGCGGTTATTCTCCACCGGTTCTTCAGTATCGAGCAATTTGCCGAATGCCACCAACGCAAGGATATACGCGCTCAATTGTTGGAAATGGCGCCACGGGGACATCGCCGCGGTGTCGTGGGTGGGGTATAACGGCGGTGGCGGCGCGTACGGGTAAGTTTCCGGGCTGGCGACGTGGTAGACGTGGTCAAGCATGGCTGCGATCAGCGATAGCCGCACCAAGTAGAACTCAAGGGAATAGGCGTGGTAGGCCCGCTCCACTAGTCGGGCTGCCTCTTCCGGTTTACACGGGAGCTGGCTGCGCACCGTCGCCACGAGGGACTGGCGGAGCTGGCTGCTGTTGACGTCCTCCATGGAATCGTAGGGCCACATGTCGCCACCGGGAGTCGGTTGAGCAGCCACTTGGGTCTTGAGATGCTGCACTTGGCGGTGCAAATTGTCGAGTTCCAGCTCCATAATCACCACCTTGCGGTCACGGCTGGGGTAGACACACTGGTCGGCCTTGTTGACCTGGACACAGTTTGAACACAGCGGACGTTCGCCCAGACACCTCGTCTTCGCTAGCTTACATCGGGAACAGGCGTAGTGGCTGCGGCCGTAGACTTTGAGCGGCCGGGGCTTGTCGAGGGACATAGGAGAGGGCAGTCCCCGCCGTGAGGGGCTTCTGGCTGGGGGGCGAGGCGACAGCAACGGGCAGCAGACACGGTTGGATGACGAGAGTCACACTGTTTGGCACACTGACGGGGGGAAGTGAAAGCAGCCAAACGGATGGGGTTAATTTCAGGTCGTCACTCTCGGCGTTCCCGATCGGGTGATCAAAATGGGTGCGTGCGGGGCGGCCGTTGCCGGTGAAAGAGGAGGGTTCTCCGAGGGGGCCCTCGGCGAGAAAGCAACTACCCACCACACGACCATAAATGGTGAAAAAAGGAACTTTCTATTTTTAGGTTTTACCGAACGGTCAGTGAAATCTTGGTGGTTAGTGATAGTGGTGGGGGTGTCGTCTGTGGCGTACGTGTAGATAGCGAGGGGGTGTGGGGCTTGTGTTGTTTGTGATGATTGGTGTGCTGCTGCGGTGACATGGGGAGTGCAGGTTGACAGAGGCCTGCGTTGTCGGTGTAGGAAAGTGCACCCCCTGTCGGCAGCCTCGGGGTTAGCTGGGGGGCCCTGGCCCTGGTTTGGGGCTGAAATATCGACGCTGGGTTTGTGTGTGGTGACGAGGTGCTACTTGCGTAGTAAGCTGGTTTTAGCCCTGGGCCCACGAGGCTACCGACGAGGGGCTGGGACCGTGCCCGATTAGGCGTAGCCAGCCATCACCTGGCACCTTAGGGGCAGGGGAGATTTCTTGGAGTTGCGAACAGCAGTTTACGAAGGGGAAGGAATAACGGCGCAGAGTTTTTCGCCGGGGGAAACTTAGCCGACAACGTGGTGGCTTGCCAAGACCCGGGGCCCATGCTGTGTAAGTAAGTGTGTGTGTCCCCCGGACAATCTTCAGCGGATGGGGCGATTGACGGGCTGCGGCGGCGTGCGCATTGCTCATGCCTCATTTCCTAATAGGGTGCGATTGTTTATTTACCAGGCATGCAGCGGCACTAGCCCAAGTGGCCGGTGCCGGTGCGGGTGTGTACGCTGTGTTTACTGGCCCCCGTCGTAAACCACTTAGCTGGCCCTGCTACAACTGTTTGAGGTCATCGTCATCACCACCCTCGTATTTCCCTAAAATTCTCGCCTTCCCTCAGGGGAGCAGCGCCCTCGCCTCGGCATTACAAGGTTAAATTCATGTACGAGCGGCCCTCCTCTTTCCCAGCTGTGTGCAGGACATACCTCCACCAAGCGACCCAGCGGCATTTTAAAAACCACCGTTATTCCGCCCTCGCATCCTCCCTCTCCCTCCCTCTCCCTCCACTGTCGCTATGCAAATCAAGAACACCCTCGCCGTGGCCGCCATGGCTGGTGCCGCCGTCGCTGCCGACGCCAACAGTAAGTACTTTTAGGGAATCGTCCCATTCGCCAACCGCTCAACTTCCCCCGGGTCCGCTTCCCGTGCCGACACCGTCCGACCTCGACCCATTCGCCTTTGACTGAGAAAGGCAAATGATGCCTTGATTGACAGGTGGCCGTATCGGTGGTTTATTGCGACGCCACGTTGGGAAGTTTGGTTTGTGGATGGTGGCTTCGCCTGTGGGCAGCCAACCCTTCACGCGCCTCACCGGGTGCCACCTGACAACGGCCACATACTAACCGAATATAGACTCGACCTTGATTGCTGCCACTGCCGCGCCGTCGCTGGTGGCGTCGGCTTGTCTGTTTGACAAGTTCACCGCCACTGCCACCGCCCAGATCCAGCAGGTGGCTGCCTGTGCCACCGCCGTCGGTGACATCACCATCCAGGGTTCCGACCTCAACCAGGTCGACTTGACCGGTGTCCACGCCATTTTCGGGTCGGTCAACATCAACAACGTCCCCCAAATCAACCAGATCCTCGCCCCCGACCTCCAGACGGTGTCGAAGGACTTTGAAGTTGTCAACGCCACCGTGTTGAAGGAAATCAACCTCGCCCAATTGACCACCGTCGGTTCGTTGTCGCTCAAGGCGCTTTCGCAATTGGACAAGTTGGAATTGACCACGGGTTTGACCTCCGCCGACTCGGTGGTGATCGCCGACACTGGTTTGTCGTCGTTGGAAGGTATTGATGTCTACGAACTTAAGAACTTTGACGTCAACAACAACCCCAACATTGAAAAGATCAAGTCCGACTTGAAGCTGGTCACCGGTCTCCTTTCCATCTCATACAACTCGCAAGACGTCGACGTCGCCTTGGACCAATTGACCTCGGTCGCTGACCTTAACTTGCAAGCCATCAAGTCGTTCTCGGCTAAGAACTTGACCTCGGTGAACGGGACGTTGTCGTTGATCGGCACGTCGGTGAAGGACTTTGAACTCAACAACGTTGAACTGATCCAAAAGTCGTTGGCCATCAACGAAAACTCGGACTTGACCCAACTTAACTTCACCAAGTTGAACCAAATCGGTGGTGCCCTCACCATCGGTGACAACGACAAGCTTAAGAGCTTTGACAGCTTCCCTAAGTTGACTCAAATTGGCGGTTCCGTCAACTTGACCGGGTCGTTCGACAAGGGCGACTTCCCCGAATTGAAGAGAGTGGCCGGTGGTTTTGAATTGGACTCCGACGGTGACTTGACTTGTGACGCCTTCCAAAAATTGAACAGCAACAGCGTCATTAAGGGTGACGAGTTCAAGTGCAAGGCTAAGCAAGAAGAAACCTCGTCGTCGTCGTCTAAGGCGGGCAACTCCTCGGGTCTCGCCACCTCGTCGTCTACCGGTGACAGAGCCGCTGAAGAAACCTCGTCGTCGTCGTCGTCGGGCTCGGGCTCTGACTCGAAGTCGTCGTCTTCGGGATCCGGATCCGCTAAGTCTTCGGGCTCCTCCTCCAAGTCGGGCGCCTCGGGCGTCTCGGGCAAGCTGGCCCTTTTCGCCGCCTTGTTTGTCGCTGTCGGCGCCGCCCTCTTCTAAGCCTCTCTAGAGTTATTTTGGCTAAATACCCCGTAAAACTAATCTATTAATGAATGTGTAATTTTAGCTCCTCGGTCGCCGTCACAATGGCCTCAGATTAAACTCATCCTCATCGTCGTGGGTGTGGTCTAGTTAACTCTACCAACAGAGCCATCTCTCGTCTATCGCATCGATAAGGTTTTGTGTCACGACAGTCGTGAAAAATTTGTAAACGCCCCTAGTGACACAAAGCGGGTTGTAAGCAAACTTGTCGCACGTTTATCCGAGAGGCACCCCCTCTCCTCAAAATGGTAAGAACACAAATATTGCCGTAGTAAGGCGGACATTGTGTTGGTGGGATCGTAATCGAGATAGGGAGGAGGTTGATATCCGCTTGCTATTGCATGAATGTGATCCCTTAATTTGTAATGATATCGACGATGGATTTCTTTTCAAAAAGGGGGGTGTTTGTTTTAGACTACGAGTTAATTTTAGTAACACAGTTCCCTCGAAGCCAATGTGGAAGTGTTTGGGGTGAGGAAGTGGTTGGGGTGAGGAAGTGGTTGGGGGGTGAGGAAGTGGTGGGGGTGAAAAAAAGAAGCGTCGTATTTTAAATTGTCATTAAGCAAGGGTCCAAAGTCTCGGTTTGGCGGAAATGTCGATAGCCCCGCCAAGCTCGGTGGCAGAAGGGGCTTGGTCGATGTAAATAGCATCGTTAGTAGCAAGTGTAAGCATCTGGAAAAAGCACAGAGCCGCATGTTTTCTTGTCGCTGGGACAGAAGCACTGCTGGCGTCGATAACTGACGCAAGCGTTGTGGACTCAGTGGGGCGGCTCTCGTCAAGCTTTTCGGTTAACGTAACCACCATTTGGTGCTCCATGTCGACGGAACTGGACCCAGAGTCGTCGGACGCAAACACGGGCGGTTGTTGGTCTTCATAGTCGTCATGAGGGGGCTCGATATCGGGGATATCAATGTCAAAGTCCAAGTGTTGATCCAAGTTAAGCGGCAGAGGCACTTCTGATTCGGGTTCGTGACCAATCTCAGGAAGATCAATGTTTTCAGGAATGTCAGCAGGGGCTTCAGGTTGAGCTTCCCATTGCAATCTGCGCCGCTTGTAGGCGACCTCGTAGATCGCTCGTAGTCTTTCGGTAGGAGCGACGGTTTGACGCGGTTCCAGCGCCATCGTCGACGCTTGGAACTCGCGTAAGCTGTCAACGGAAATAACGGTTTCTTCGTCGACAATCAACCGCCGTTTATTAGTGTTAACGTGGCCGTCAATCATCGCTTGGCGACGGCGACGAGGAGCTCTTGCAGGCTGCGGTGTCGCTTGTCTTTGCGCTTCTTCCACCGTTTCCAATGGTTCTTCAGGCTTATCCATATCCAAAATGGAGATTTCCTCAGGGGCCTGCTCTACCACCAGGCCTCTTCTACCAATTTCAATAGATTGGTCAGGACCAGAAGGCGACAATGGGGGCTCGTCACCACGGTGGTCATCATCCATGTCCGGCATATCAATGTCAAAATCAAGCATCACATCTTGTTCCCCACCACCGTCATCGTGGCTTCTACCAGGGTCAACCAGGTGGTCGTCGTACTGAGTATCGAATTGAGACAGATCGTACTGAGAAGTCAGCAGGAACACTTGCGGGAGGTCCAAATTGAGGTCGGGCTGGTAGAACAAATCGTAGCGAGACACCTGGTCGGTCAACATCACCAGTTTGATGTTTTTAATCACGGTTTGCGACGCCGGCAAGTTTACTGAGGTGCCGTCAGAACCAAGCCGGGACCCCGTAGAATACTTGAACGACGTCTTGAGCTTTACGAGGATATCATTGACGTCGTCCAAAAGGTATTTGGTCTTACGGGAGTAGATACGGACCACCCCGAGGAGAAGCAGCCCACTCAATCTCAATGTAATCTGGTTGCTGCTGATGAGCTCCGTCAGCTCAGGGATATCCGCTTGGAGCAGCTGTTGCTTGTGGAGCTTCTTGTCGTAATTTGCCGCAAGCCATACCGTGGCAAGAGGCCCTTGAGGCGATATGAGGGTCTCGCTCATAGGGATGGGATAGTCTTGTGGGGATGTGGTTGTGGTAGAGGGACGCGTCGCACTTTCCACGCGTAGCCAGCAAACTATAAGTGGTAGCGCTGACGTAATCGACGAATATCGTGGCGGGGAGGATGAGACTGCCAAATGAGGTATATGCTTAGAGGGCTATCTGAAGCAATTGATGACCATGCCACCGCAATTGAATGAGTATATATTCAATAATTGATGAGGTGACATGATTTACGCCGAGTACTCGTAATGGTACTGTACATACCCGATTGTGGTGTGTACGGTTGTGACCTCTGGCCGGCGTACCATTTTATTCCGTGACCGTGCTCGCCTATCACGAATATTCCGCTTAAGCGTTATAGTCACCGTATAAGCCACACTATCGAGTGCAAGGGGTCTTCCCCTCGGGCACACGATGTAAATCTAGTCGTAAACCACATTGTTAGCGAGAGCATTACTAAATTGCCTCATGTTTGAAGTAAGCCGCTCGCGCCGGTACCAGTGCGCAACTCCGTTTTTTCAATAAACACCCACCATCGAGAACCACCCTCACGTCTCCCTGGCGCCAATGAGTTTGGAGGCTCGGCTCAACGACAGCCTCAACGATATACTCAAGACCAGCGGGTATATTTTTGAGATCATCAACAACAACAAAAAGCAGCTGAACCTTATTACCGGCACCAACAACCAGCTCATATCGCAGCCGATCGTCCAGCAGCTCGCTCGTAATTTGGCCAAGTTCGACGAGATCCTCGATGAAACGGTGTCCAAACTCAACGACGTCAAGTGGTGTGTTGAGGAAACGGTGGGACGACAGCAACGTGAAGCGGAGCTGAAAATCAAGGAACAACTTGAGCAGCAGCGACTTCAAGAAGAGGCTAAGCGCCAAGAAGAACAGCGGCGAGAAGAAGAAGGTCAGAGACAGCGTGAAGAAGAAGAACGGCGCAAGCGGCTCGAGCAGGAACGGATACAAAAGGAAAAGTTGGAGAAAGAACGCCTTGAAAAGCAACGGCTTGAAAAGGAGAAACAAGAACGAGAACGCCGCGAATGGGAGCGCCAGGAGAAGGAACGGGAAGAGAAAGAACGCAAAGAGCGCGAGGTGCGCGAAGCAGAGGCGTCGCTCGCCAACTTCAACCAGCCGTTTGACTTTGATCTCGGCGGGCTGGAGGGCGGTATCCCCAACCCCACCGATATCTTGTCCACGATCAATTACCAGCAGAATCTGGGCGACCTCAACGACTCCAACAACATGATGAACGATTTACTACAAAACGACGACTCCCTCTTGGGTGGGCTCAACCTTGATCAATTAGATTCCGGGTTTGACGGCAATAACCAGGCGAATCTGCTCGACGACGGGTTTGATGTCGACAACTTCCTCAACCAATTTGACCAATAGTTGACCCCCCCTCCTTCCACGTGATAAGCAGGCTTTATGTGGATGCTAAACTTCTCTACTTTATTAATATATATATACTACTACCCTCTCGCTCGTTAGCTATATAGCCCACTGACGATGCCGCGCACAACACCCACGCTGCCGAGAATGGGGCACGCTCAAAATTTGGCCCAATGAGAACGGCGCATTGCCGGGTGAGTGCGAACTAGGACCTGAAAAATTAAACCGCCAGGAAAAAACTCCTTTATCCCAACCATGTTCAGACACGCTCTTAGACAGGTTTCGAGACAAGCTGCCATCAGAACCTACGCCACTGAGGCGGCGACCTCGGACGCCCTCAAGCTCTCGTTGGCCCTCCCTTACCATACCCTCTACGCCGACTCGGAAGTGCAACAAGTTAACTTGCCCTCGGTGAACGGTGACTTGGGTATCTTGGCCAACCACATCCCCATTGTCGAACAACTCAGACCCGGTCTTTTGGAAATCATCTCCAAGGGCGGTGAAACCGAACAATACTTCGTCTCGGGCGGCATTGCCACCGTGCAACCCGGCAACAAGTTGACCATCTCCGCCATCGAGGCGTTCAAGCCCGACCAATTCGACGCTCAAGAAATCAAGCTGTTGATCACCGACGCCCAAAAGAGAGCCGCTCTGTCGGACGAAGTCGTTGTTGCCGAAGCCAACATCGAATTGGAAGTGTTGGAAGCTTTGCAACACATTGTCAAGGCCTAGACATATTTATCAGCATGAATACACATGATAATGGATCGACTATTTTGAGGGAGATTGTCTCTCACCAGCTGCCGCGTGCCCTGTAGACCCTCTTCCTCCGTACCACAAACAATCAGATTCTCCTACCACAATCAACACAAACCGACAATTCTTAGATATAGATCTACTCGAAACAATTGAGATCGATTACCAATTGACTTAAGGGGGCTATTTAGACTATAGTAACGCCATCAGGCCATCGTCGGTTTTAGGCAATTAGTGCGGGTCGCGGCGTCATCTCGGGAGAACTCAATTTGCGTCAGTCACCAACATATATAAAGAACCCCTCACCCATACCCCTATAGGCTACGCTGATACTCACTTACCTGCCATGCTGAACCCTCTGTTAGTGCTCAACAAAATCGACGACATCACCTTTGAGGAATTGCCCGCTCCCAAGATTGAGCTGCCCAACGACGTGTTGGTCGAGGTGAAGAAGACGGGGATCTGCGGGCTGGACATCCACTACTACGCCCACGGACGCATTGGCGACTTTGTGTTGACGAAGCCAATGGTGTTGGGGCACGAATCCGCGGGGACGGTGGTGGAAGTGGGGTCGGCGGTGACTAAAGTTAAAGTGGGCGATAACGTCGCCATCGAGCCCGGGGTGCCGCTGCGGTTGAGCGTGGAGTACAAGCGAGGCCAGTACAATTTGTGCCCCCACATGTGCTTTGCTGCCACCCCTAATTCCACTGAAGGGGAGCCTAATCCTCCCGGTACTCTCTGTCGTCTCTATCGCCTGCCGGAAGACTTCCTCGTGCCTCTCCCTGACACCGTCAGCTTGGAATTAGGGGCAATGGTGGAACCGTTGAGTGTCGGTGTCCACGCCTGTCGTCAAGCTAAGGTGCAATTGGGCGACAATGTCGTTGTCTTCGGGGCGGGCCCCGTCGGGTTATTGGCGGCGGCGGTGGCCACCACCATTGGTGCTAAAAAGGTGATGGTGGTCGACGTGTTTGACACCAAATTGGAAACGGCGTTGAAAGTGGGGGTGGCCAATGCCAAGTTTAACTCGAGAACGGGCGATTTCCACGCGTTACGGGAAGCGTTCGGTGCTCCTATCAATGTGGTGCTTGAATGCACTGGTGCTGAGCCATGCATCAATATGGGGATCAAGTGCTTGTCGGCTGGTGGTCGCTACACTCAAGTGGGTAATGCCAGCGGTGACGTTAAGTTCCCCATTATTGACTTTGCCACGAGAGAATTGACCATGTACGGGTCGTTCCGTTATGGTGTTGGTGACTACCAAATGGCGGTGGACATTTTGGAAAAGAACTACCGCCAAGGTCGTGACAAGGCTCCGATTAACTTTGAAGCGTTGATCACCAACCGGTTCTCGTGGGACGATGCGATCAAGGCTTATGACTACGTCAGAGCTGGTCACCCTGGCACCATCAAGGCCATCATCGACGGTCCCGGTCTGCAATAGAAAAACTATAACGTACGACTTTCAATGAACTAGTGTTGACCAGTTATTCTATAGCAAATGACAATGAATTTTTGAATTTCGATCAGTAGTATATAATCCCCAATAGTCTAGTTTACTTTCTAGACTAATCAACTTTTAGAATATGAATTTTTCGTTATTTTTTGTGGTTTCCTCAGAACCTCTCTCGTCCAACCCTCCACTAGGGGTGGCTGCGCGGTGCGAAAAATTTCATCTCAGCTACCAAGCGAATCCACTTCATAACCGCCGATGTCGTTGAGTGCTAAGGAGGCGTTTGCCCGGCTTCCAAAGAAGCTCCACAACTTCTTCATCAAGTACCCGCCGCGGCCGTTGGCCCAGTACGCCGACAAGGCGCTGACGATCGACGACCCCCAGAAAAACCCGTTCTTCCCCAACAAAAACCCCGAGACCGGCGCCTGGCACGGGCCTAAATATTCGTTGCGGAGACTGCTGGATCTCTACAAGATGGCCCGCAAGTTTGGCGTTGCTGATCTTTTGCCGGCGATGCCTAAGCGTTTCTACGAGGAGAAGTACAACGACAAGCACTGGATGAAGGGGGTGCTCTCCCACAAGAAGCAGAAATGGGAACGCGAGTTGCCCGAAAAGTTGGCCGCCCGCGAAGAGGCTATCCGCAACATGGACGCCACCATTGTCGCCGCCCGTCCCGACTACAAGAAACAGTTGGCGAAGAAAGAACAACGGAAACAAACCTGGTTTTAAAACCAGTTTTTTGGTACAACTTTTGTATATAGTAATGACGATATAGACACGTTAAACGTTAAAACCCCCGCTTGCCCCGCATCGGTTTGCGTACGGGTTTGGCCCCGGGACCTGCCCCCAGCCCTTTGATCTTGGTGGCGCTTTTGGCGAGGACGGCGTCGACATTGAGGTCGTCGGGCAAGAGGATCTGGCGGATCTGGTTGCCGCGGATGTTGATGTGTTTGAGCATCTGGGGGTCGTGGTGGCGTTGGACCACCTTGATGTTCTTCATCGAGAGGTTCATCGTCGGCGAGCACAGCACCATCTGGCCGCTGACCAGGGTGCCGTTTTTGAGTTCCACCGTCACCGGCTGGTTGGTGGTGGTGGGCATGTTCATGAGAAACCGCACCAACTTCATCTGGGGCACCAACTAGTAGCTATCAACGTGAGCGATGGACTTCCCACACAATGCGGGTTCTTTGTTCGCACCCTGGTTGCCGGTTGCAGCGACTCGCCACTAGGTGCAGGCATTAAGCCCGGAGGCAGACATCAACATAACAAAAGGGCAGACGCCGGCGATTAACACACACTACACATGAAATCGTTTGTTGTCAATTCAATGCCAGCAATATTGGTAGAGGTAAAGTAAAGATACTGAGAAGATTGGCCGTAAATTGATTGGCAGTAGTCAAGTGATGTTAATCTTTGAGAATGGGGGTGGATGTCGCCGAAATGTCGCCAGGAACGGTAGGATGACAATTAGTCATTGTGATAGCACCCGCTTTTGCCAGTGTACTACAACGCCGATGCCCAGTACCCGGGTGAAGTCATTCCTCCGCCCTTGTGGTTCGGCTCGCAGCACTCCTCGCACCGTATCGTAGCAACTATCTACCGAGCTGCAATGTTTGGCGATACACTCACCGACTCCGCCCGAGGCTTACCAGGCAATTAGAGGCTCCCCGCTTTTGACAACCCCGTCGAAGCACGGCTTACATTTGACAAGTAAAAAAGTCATTGAGTAGCTACAGAAATTACGTGTGTCGGGGCAAGGTCAATGGGGGCTTAAAGATGACAACGGGATCGCGGGGGGAAAATCACTGACTCTGGGGGTGTAGGGCGGAAGGGGGTGGGTGTGTGTGTGGCGAAGTACTAGTGCTGACGTAATTGAGAGTGTCCCAAAATGTGGGTGGCATTTTTGAGGATGGCACACCCTGTGCGCCCTTTGATATTTGAGAGGTGGAACAAATAATCTTCTCGTTAACAAAAACAAGTCAAGAAAAGTAAGTATCGCCGCAAATGCTACCGACACCGTGACGACGAATTGCCCGGCAATTACACGCCATATACCTCCTCCCGTGTATCATTTTCAGCGCGGAAACCCCCCCAGCCGTGAAACCCCCGTCCCCGTGGTGGCCCGCCGGGGCATTGGTGGGCGCCGGCGTCGTCGACGTCGACCTAGATTGGTGGGTCAACTGCGCGCGCTACCCTGTGGGGGTGATCCCTACGCTCACCGCCGTTTCCCGGGGCACCAGCCCACGCCTTCACCGTTCCCAAGTCCCTTCTGAATCGCTACTCCTTTCTCATCGCATTGTCGACACCCGCTACCCCCACTGTCGGCGAGTGGTGACTGCGCGCACGGGCAATTCCCGCTCTCCCGCGCGCCAGAGTACTCGACTCGTGGAGTGGTCGTGAGGGTCGCAATTTTTTTTTCCTGGCGAGAAAAAAACAGTGACTATCGAACGATCCCCCAGCAAGTCAGTGAAGTCAGAAAAAAGTGAGTATCAAGAGAGACTTGGCGAAACGACGCGTGTTGTATGTAAGCCTAGGGTGGGAGGGTGTAAGGGAGCCCATTGGCGCTCCCTCAGCCGCGACCACGGAGCCTCATTAACCATGGCAACGCCACCGTGTTCAAACGCTGATTAAGTGAACTTGACATACTAACTCCACTAGTGCCTGCCTCTCGTGAAGATTCCGTTTATCTTGCTAAATTGGCTGAACAGGCCGAACGTTATGAAGAAATGGTGGACAACATGAAGGCGGTGGCGTCGTCGGGCCAAGAACTTTCTGTCGAAGAAAGAAACTTGTTGTCCGTCGCTTACAAGAACGTCATTGGTGCCCGCCGGGCGTCGTGGAGAATTGTTTCGTCCATCGAACAAAAGGAAGAAGCCAAGGGCAACGAATCGCAAGTCAACTTGATCAGAGCTTACCGCGCCAAGATCGAAGCTGAATTGTCGAAGATCTGTGAAGATATTCTCTCAGTGTTGACCGACCACTTGATCGCTTCTGCCCAAACCGGTGAATCCAAGGTCTTCTACTACAAGATGAAGGGTGACTACCACAGATACTTGGCCGAATTCGCCGTCGCTGACAAAAGAAAGGAAGCCGCTGACCTCTCTCTCGAAGCTTACAAGGCTGCCACCGACGTTGCCGTCACTGAATTGCCTCCTACCCACCCCATCAGACTCGGTTTGGCGTTGAACTTCTCCGTGTTCTACTACGAAATCCTCAATTCGCCCGACAGAGCCTGCCACTTGGCTAAGCAAGCGTTCGACGACGCCGTTGCCGACCTTGAAACCTTGTCGGAAGACTCGTACAAGGACTCCACCTTGATCATGCAATTGTTGAGAGACAACTTGACTTTGTGGACAGACTTGAGCGACACCCCGGCGCAAGGCTACGATGAACTGGCCAAGAACGACGCCGCCCCCGCCGCCGCCGCCACCACCTCCACTGAGGGCGACAAGAAGGAAGAGGCTTAAGCGGACCTAGGATCTGCCATTCTATATTTCGTCTGAACGTAAAGATTTATATTGTTGTACTGTTTTTATTAAATAATCCCTATGACTCGTTTTTAGTAATCGAACATGGGGTTTGTTGACTCTCACCGTCGCCGGCACCACTTCCCTTTCACATTGGTCCGGCGGTTTTTCCTCTACTGTCGTTGATCGACATTCTCTGTAGCTACACGACAGACGCGCCATATGCACATGGGTCGCAAATGTGGAGCACTATGCACGCCGCCACCCGGAGCCAGCAAAGCCCCCGTCAATCACCAAGCGCGTCAATTTTAACCAGAAGCCTGAAGAGACGTGGATAAATCGGAAGTCCAACGACAGTATAGTTTAATTTATCGCAAAGGTTGAGCGTCGTGGTGTGAAGCCAAAATTAAGGTAGGGGCCTAGCCCCCCTGGTATTCACACCTGAGGCAGCGAGAAAAAAAAGCCCCTGGACAGGAATTCTCGCGAATCGGCGTGGTGATTTAGTGTAGGAAAAAGTCAGCGGCGTACCCGTCCACGACACCGTATCTTGGAATCTTGTGCAATGTAAACTTAAAATTCTGGCAGTACAAGCTACGCGGTGCCGATAAGCTCTTTATCGGGGGGGTGACCCTACTGTTATCACGCTGTCAGTTCCCTATTGTGCCACGTACTTTTTCAGTCGCGCGCGGCTCGTCAAATTCTCCTCAAATCCAAACCAAAACACTACAGCTGTACCCACCCCGATACCATGCCTGAAGCCGTTGGTATTGCAAACTTGCCCAACCAGAGATACAAAATCATCTCTCGAGAAGGGGCCACCTTCACCTTGATGGTTTGTGGTGAATCTGGCCTCGGTAAAACCACCTTCATCAACACGTTGTTTCAAACTCTGTTGAAGGGGTACAAGGACCCCGAAACACGTCACCAAAAGTTCACTCTGGCTCACCAGACTGTTGAAATTGATATCGTCCGTGCTATCCTTGAAGAAAAGGGATTCAAGATTCGCCTTAATGTCATTGACACCCCTGGCTTTGGCAACAATGTCAACAACACTGATTCTTGGACCCCAATCATCGACTTCATCGATGATCAACACGAATCTTACATGAAGCAGGAACAGCAACCTCGCCGGCACGAAAAGAAGGACTTGCGTGTCCACGCTTGTCTCTACTTCATTCGCCCCACTGGTCACTCGCTTAAACCATTAGATATCGAAATCATGAAGAGATTGTCGACTCGAGTCAACTTAATCCCTATCATTGCCAAGGCCGACACTTTGAGCCCCGTTGAAATGGAAGGCTTCAAATCGAGAATAAGAGACATCATCGAAGCTCACGATATCAACATCTACACGCCGCCCTTGGAACTCGATGACCCTGCTTCAGCCGAACACGCTAAGCAATTGATCGAATCGATGCCTTTTGCTATCATCGGGTCGGAAGAAGAATACGAAACCAGTCTGGGAACGCTTGTTCGCGGGAGAAAATACCCCTGGGGGTTGGTAGAAGTGGAAAATGACAAGCACTGCGACTTCAAGAAGTTGAGATCATTGTTGTTACGTACCAACATGTTGGACCTCATATTGTCTACTCAAGAATTGCACTTCGAGACATTTAGATCGCTCAAGTTGAGTGATGAAGACACTAAGGAGGAGGAAGTGAACGAAAATGGTGAAGTGGTGAAGAGATCGGTAAAGAAGCCGCGGAGATTCCACAACCCTAAGTTCAAGGAAGAAGAGGATGCCTTGAAGAAGTTCTTCACTGAACAAGTGAAGGCCGAAGAACAGAGATTCCGTCAATGGGAAACCAATATTGTTAACGAAAGAAACCGGTTGAACCAAGACTTGGAAGAAATGCAGAACAAGTTGAAGACTTTGGAAGAACAAGTCAAGCGCTTGCAAGTGACTAAACGCTGATACTACATATGGCTGAACAATACCATAAGTAGCTCGGATTTGTATTCAAGGTTTGTATTTTTTTGACGTAGTAAAAACTTGTTAATCCATCCACATAGAATGGTCTTTTATTTCAACGACGATCATAAGCAGGTAACTAAAAGAATAACTAATTCAAAGGACATTAATTTGTTGACGATACAGTCCGAAACCAGGGATTTAATCGAAATTTCGGGAAAAGTGAGGTTACTTAAAAATTTGCACCAGTCATATCCTATGATCAAGATCCAATCCGTCACCAACACTATAACCATACACTTTTTGATAGAATTTAGCGTTTAGCTAAAAAGATTAGTGATACCGACCGATCAAGTTCAAACAGATTCAAAAAATAAGCCCAATGCGGGGCTCGAACCCGCAGCCTTGAGATTAAGAGTCTCACGCTCTACCGATTGAGCTAACCAGGCGCTACAATTTAAAAATTAAGTTGTAGTGTTTGACTGTTCATCAACGAAGGCCCATTATTCGCTTAAATCCGCGCATTCTCAAGGTTTAAAGCTAATGCACATCATATTTGGAATTTCGCATCAGCATTGTGTTATATAGTACATATATTGCTTTTGATTGGCCAATATTCTTGGAGAAATCCTAGCCTGGCTAGAAGTCAATAAATAACTGAGAATGTGCACGCCGTGATTATTCGAAACACGCTTACACAGACAAATGCAGAACTGATTCAAAATGCTTGTAATGCCTGTATACCTTCAGATTTCTGCTCTTTTGACTTTTGAAGCAACTGAGCTTCATCGAGGGTATACTTGATCACCTTACCCAGGTCAGATCCAACCAATAAGACCGACCCATTCGTTGAAAATCGAAGCGATGTTACGGAATCAGTCACGGTTATCGTCACAATTGGGCGCTTCGACGTGGAGAAGTCCCAAAACTCGAGCACTTGAGTGTTGTGACGATTGATGCCAATAGTCGCGATTTGGAAGGCCAGCCTCAGGGCAACTTTCACCACCGTCACATCGGTACGAAGGGAGTGAAGTGGTGTCACCTTGGCGTTGGTAAATCCCCAAAATTGTAGTGTGTTATCAAGGTGTGTCGATGCTAAAGTCTTATCCAGTAAGGCCTCCACATCTGACACCGGTGAGGTTGCCTCGACGATTGCGGTGAAATCACGTTTGCGGTCACCGGAGCACTGGTAGATGGTGCCGTTTTCCTCTATCACAAATAGTCGTTCTAGACTGGACTGATCATCAAGAGCGTCAGCGCCATCGTTCCCCACCACTATCAGGCTTTTGAGAATCACCTGACTGACATCACCGGTATCCAATGAAGAAGAAGTTGCGCTGATCACGACCAGATCGTGCTTAGGACAAGCCAAAAGACTGGGGGACCACGTGTTTACCACTCCATCCATCAGAACCAGGACGAGAATATGCGATCCCTGAATGGAATATTGATGGAGGGCGACAATGGCGAGCTTATGAGGAATGTACGATACTTCCAGAATCAGATGATCAATGCGGTGCAATGGAGTGGTGAGTTGGGGCCATAACGCCACCTCCAGCGACGACAGCGCATTGAGATCCCATATCACCACCAGGCCGTCACCTCCACCACCTATGATTCTTTTGGGATCCATGGTATCAAACTTAATCACCGTGAGCGGCAGCATACAGCTAAGAAGGAACTTAGGCGTCATATCATCAACGCTGTACACCATAGCCGCTCCAGCGAGGTCTCCCGCTTGGGTAGGGGATTTTGCTGAGAACGCTACAACCATGAGTTCAGGGAAATGCGGCGAGGCGTCCATGTACACAGGTTTGCGGTAGAGGAGGCCAACGTCAGAGAGTTGAGGGGCGATGGCGGCGGTTGTGTCATCTTTAACTGGTTGTGCTTGAGTTCGAGCGGCGACAAATCGTTCAAATGGAGTAGGTGGTGGAACTTGAGGAATGTAGACGGTAACGGTGGGTGGTTTAGCTGGTGATTGAGCAGGGGGAGGTGGCAGTTTCGGCGTGTTTTCGGCGATAGGTTCCCATGACGTTTGTATGGCTTTATCAAAGCGAGTGAGCTCTGGTTCCTGGGGTTCTTGTTGTTCGAGTATCAGCAGAGTATTGGCCGAAGCTGCTTCCCAGGTATCGGTCTGGACGCCTTTCTCCACCTTCACTGGCGCTCGGGCGACAGCAGCAATAGGGCTAGCCGCCAGAGAGCGATCACCATCCAGCCCTAACCGCTTCAGCCTAAGTTCCACGAGTCGGGCCTTTCTTTCTTCGAGACTTTGGAGACGAGCCCGATCCATTGTGTTTGGCTATGAGAAGCACAGTCGTGGAGAAATGAAGATGGCGGCGATGACAGAGGTGAATTCAAATCAGATACACTGCTAATGGCGGTGCGGACGCGATAGCACGGCGCTGGGTAAATAGCTCTCTAGCAGCGCGCGCGCCGGCTGCATAACCTTGAAAGGTAACTACTTGGGCGTGAGCGGCGATGGAGTATGGCGACATCATCGCTGAGTTTTCCGGGGCCGGCGCCACCACCACCGAGTCTTTGCAGGCACAGCTAGTGCGATGTATGGTGAACGAGCGGATGGCGCCCGAGGTGCTCCCGTTCGCTACCGATGTGATGGCGCGGGCGCTTCTGGGGCTAGAACGCCAGCAGCAGTGGTTGCTCGACTGCCACGAGCTCGAGCTGACCGACTTGGACTTCAAGCTCCAGCTCATGGTGGCGGAGACCGAGATCGAGCGCCTCAACTACTTGGTGCGGGTATACTTGCGGACACGGTTGGCCAAGCTCGACCGGTTCACCGCGTTCTACTTGAGGGACCAGCAGCTGGTGCTCAGTGAAGACGAGGTCGACTACGTCACGCGCCACTTCCGCATGCTCAATCGGTTGTATACAGAGAGCTTTCTCAAGCGAATGCCGGCGGAGCTTGCGCTTTTGGACGATAATAAAGGTGGCGAGCAAATGGTCGAGACTCCCGATTTGGACCAGCCGGTGTTTTTCCAGTACGTGGGCACGGTGCTGGTAGAGTTAGAGCTTGGTGGCGAAGATGTTTTGGAATTACACCAAGGAGGCATCTACGTCGCCCGCTACGCTGCGATTAAACCATACCTTGAAACTAATGATGTCATCCTAATATGATGAGCGAAGCCAACCTTACTAATTTAAGCCTACCATTGATGGTACTTACAGCGGACTCAACTAGCTGTATTTTCACAAATGTATTATAATATCCTGGTGCATATAGAATACTCCACTCTAGACAATTCAACAATAGATTACTGAAAAGTCGTAGAGCTATCTTCTTATTGAGCGGTTTGGTTTACAGTCTGATCCCCTTATGCTATCTAGAACGTCAACCGCTATACAATAAGATAATCACAATGAACTAAAACCATCATAATAGTCCAAAAAGTGGATAGATCTCGTATAGTTCATTGAAAACTGTAGACAAATTCGTATTTGTTTGTAATCGTTCATTTTTTGTTGACACGAGCCATCATGGCTTTAGACATCTTCGCCCTCGTCGCATCAGAGGCTGCCACCTTCAGTTTACCAAGCATACCGAGCCCCACCTCGTCGCCGAGAGCGGTGGTGAAGGTGGCTTCCGCTTTGCCAAACTCCATGATGTTCTGGGCCCGCCGGACTTCGGAGAGTTGCATGCGTTCTTTCATCTTACGGTACTTGCGCCCGCCCCGCTTCTTGGACTTAAACTCCTTAGGTAATGAAAGCGCCTTGTCGGGGGTAGCTTCAGGCGGAGCTTGAAGCTTTTCAATCTTAGCTTCGATATCTTGACGGAACTTCTCACCTACACTAGCATCACTTGATCCTCGGCCCAGGATGTCTACCCGAGCCGCAAGCACCACTTTCCCCGCCACGATTCTCATCACCAGCCGTTTGATGTCAGCGGGGACCTGGTGAACAATGGGAGAGTAATATAGGTACCCCCGTTGACGAATATGGTCGGCACCGCCAGCCTCAGTGGTACTGGCCATCTGCTTCACTCCTAGCAGAGCAAGGTTACAGCTGGGGGTCAGTGCCAACAGCGCTAGCGAGCCTAGGGCAATGATAAGTTGAGAGGCAGTGATCAGACCAACAATCGCAGTGACGTTGGGAGAAAACTTGCCTACTCTCTCGCCAATGAACTGGCCAATACTCCCCACAAACTCACTAAGTTGAATCAATTGTTCACAGGCAGCAGTAAACCCTGGTGCAAGCTCGGTGGTCGGCAGGGTGTGTATTGACCCCGCCATCATGATCACCAACACCTTTTCCCGGCTCACAAGTTTGCCTAGTTCCTCTTCCAACGTTCTCACACGGCTCACTTCATTGCCCACAAGTAAGGCAATTTGGGCGTACTCTCGCGGGCTGGCCACGAGCTGGTCGAGCTCAGGAAATACGTCACGGTACTGGTGTCGAAGCCACTGGTTACATAAGCCAATCTCGTGGGCTACCACCACCAGCAACTCGTTGAGCGCAGTGATGAAGCGGTGTTCGGCGCTCTCCTCAGCCATATTAGACAGCACTGCCGCCATGAGTTCCTGTAACTGTGTCGATTGAGCGTCTTTATATTTCGCCATCTCCTCCTCTATCAGTGGCACGAGGGGGAGCACGGCCGATTGCCCCGTGTACTCGACTGCCGGCTGCTGGTTCACCACTCGCTGTATGCGCTCGACCATGGGGAGTTCAGCATCGTCAACTACCACCAGGCCATCGTCACTGTCACTATCAAGATCATCAAGGAGTGCCTGCTGCCAGTCTTGGGCCATGCTATAGCGACTAAAGGGGATATCTGTTTAGTGTATTGAGAGAAAGGGTAAAGTGAGAGCGCCTCCCAGTGTGAGCCCGGGACGGTGATCTCATCGAAAGGTTGCGCGCAGCGCGACCTCCAACCACTCCACCCCACCCCTCATACACCATATCCAGATAATGACAGACACCGTGGAGCTTCTGCGATTACCCAATAGCGACGGATCGTGTGAGCTTACACGGGGGAAGACAAAGGTAGTGGTGGCGGTCACCGGCCCCATCGAGCCGAAGCCGCGCCAGGCGATGGCGAACGTCGCCCTGCTCGAAGTGGTGGTGCGCCCCGTCGCTGGTGTCAGCACTACCCGGGAACGGTTACTAGAGGACAAGATCCGTGGCTTGCTTCAACGGGTGATCGTTCGCCACCAATTCCCGCGGCAGTTGATCCAAGTTGTGGTGCAATTTCTTACTGGTGACGGGGCCGAGACCCCTGAATACACTGCTAACGACATTGCCGGCGCCCTTCTGGCGTCGTTCTACGCGCTTATAGATGCCAACATCCCATTATATACGTCGTTTGTGGCGCTGCTGGTAGCGGTGGTCGACGGCGCTTTTGTCCCCAACCCGTCGCCAGGGCAACTCCAGAAGCTGACCAGCCACCACGCGTTGTGCTTTTCGATTAGCGCCGGCGCTGCCGACGAGCTTGTGTTCCTTGATAGCGCTGGTGACTTTAGCGAGCTGGAGCTCTTCGATGTCATCGCCGCCGAGGCTGAACGCGCCGCCGGCGTCCACGCCGTCCAACGCCAAGTGATCGAGGCGAAGTTGAAGCGCGACTACCAGTGGAGCTAACTCTCCTCCAATTCCTCGGCGCAGCCGGTTACTTAATCACCGTCACATCCGGTTTGTGGTACCAAGCCCGTCCCGACGTCCCCTTAACTATATGCAGTATAATCACGTGGACCCACAGCAAGCGTGTGAAGCACTTATCATTAGGCGCCCTTTAAATATACATTGCCCCTTCCCTCAATTGCCTGATTTGAGCAAGCTATCATGTTTGACAAACTCAAGCTTAAGCACAAAGGCTCCGACGTGAGCTACTGCGACCCAATTGCCCCTCCCGGCACCCACCCTCTGAAGCGCGATATCTTTCGCAACCGCCAGAACTACGGCGTCAATATCGGCCTGTGCTTTGTCCAAGAACGATGGATCTGTGGCCTGCTCTTTGGTGACGGCTGCGAGACCGAATTGCAAATGGCCAACAACTTGATTAAGCAGCACGGAGCTCAAGGCGCTCGTGAACGCCTCGAAGGCTTCTGGCAGCTGTTCATGAACGACGATGACTGGCGCTGGCTTAAAGAACAAGGGGTCACCGCCGTGCGTATCCCTATCGGTTACTGGGAAGTGGCCGAGGGTCAATTCGCCAAGGGCACTCGTTTTGCGCCAGCATTGCCCGCCTACGTCAATGCGTGGCTGATCTTCAAGCTGCACTTTGTCGAGCCGGCTTTGAAACACGACATCGGCGTATTGGTCGACATGCACGGGCTCCCCGGCGGTGCCAACAGTCTGGACCACTCGGGTGAATCGTGTGACCAGGGGGCTAAGTTCTGGGACGACGCCGATGCCCAATTGTCCATGGTTAAGGCGTTCCAATGGATCGTCACCGACTTGGACAAGTTTGACAACATTGCCGGGATCCAATTGTGTAACGAGGCCGAATACTGTGAACTGCTGAAGAAACAGGGTACCTTCTACGGTGCAGCGATTAACGCCATTCGCGAGGCTGACGCCACTATCCCCATTATCATTTCTGACTCCTGGAATCCTCGACTCTGGACTAACTGGGTCCAAGACAAACAGCTGGGGCTCAATACCATTGGGGTTGTTGTCGACGACCACGTGTACCGATGCTTCTCTGGTGAAGACCACAACTCGCTGCCCCAGGATATCATCGCCCGTTTGAACCACACCGTGCTCACGCCCTTGAATGATAATGGTAAGGGTGTCGACTTTATGATCGGTGAGTACTCGTGTGTTTTGGATGGTCAGCTGTGGCTGAAAGGTGATGCTCAAGAGCACCGTGATGAACTTGTGAAGCAATACGGACGCACGCAAGTTGAAATCTTCAGCCAGCGGGCTAAGTGGGGTTTTTTCTTCTGGACCTACAAGTTTGAAAGCGGGAGCGGTGGCGAGTGGGATTTCCGGGCGATGACGGAAGCAGGGGCTATTTACAACCCGTTCAACATCGCCGGTAAGTCTCTTCCGGATGAAAATATTTTCAACCAGGCGCTTGACGAAAATTTCAAGAGCCATTGCGCCTATTGGGATAAGCAAGCTCCCAAGGAGAAGTTCGATCACGACCTTTATGCCAAGGGGTTCACCGTGGCTTGGTACGATGCCTTGGAGTTCGCCAAGTTTGACGGCTCGGTACTCGGTCGTGTGCAAGCGTGGAAGCTGCTGAGATTGCAGGAACACATCCACAACCACGAACAAGCCAAGTTTGAGTGGATTTACGCTCAAGGATACGAAAAAGGCTTGGAGACATTCTACCACTTGGTCCGCAATTAGTTATTTGAGTGTAAATATTCATATTGAAAAATAAAAAGATTATTAGATTAACTTCTATTGAAAAAGCTCTCAGAAATTTGTTTTCAGGCTGTAAGTTCTGTTTTCAAAATTCGTATGTGATGCAGATTGAAACTTGGCTGAGTGCAATGTTAACAGCGAGATCAATTTTACAAGGTTTATAGGCTAAACAAACAAAAATATCACTCCTTGTGAGTCGTTGTAAATACAGACGAGGTGAAGTCCCTTACGTCTCAACGAAGTTCAAAAACTAAGCCCGATGCGGGGCTCGAACCCGCAGCCTTGAGATTAAGAGTCTCACGCTCTACCGATTGAGCTAACCAGGCTTCTTATTAAAAAGTTTCTTAGCACAAAATTTTACAGTACCACTACTACATGAATCTTGTTTCATCACAAATACCAAGTCTAAGAATTAACCTGTACCTCTTGAAGGTGTCAAAATTAATTTTATATTGATTGCGGGTCCTCTTGTGCAAATACTCCTTGAAAGAATCGATATCAAAGGGTTTGATTCTAATAGCCATAAGATTAGATCTACAAAATACGTTGTTGGAACTTTGTTCTATCTACAAGAATGTTGAGGGGTACTTTTTTCAGACGATGAGCATTGGTTTATCATCAGCTAATCGTGAGAAGGAGCTTTACCCTCTCTGTTAACGACTCTCGCCGTACACGCGCATGCAAACCATTCAGACGAGATTGGGGTACAGGTGCGTCACCCTCTATACGGCGAGTAGGACAGAGTCAAAGTGAGTTCTTGGTGATAAGCATAGTGTAATTCAAAATTTTCTTGTGGTGACTATCCTCTTATGTTAAATATGCTGGATATCAATATACACAGCAATGCCCAAGAGTCTTGTCAGAACATGATGAGTAACGCTGAGATCAGACATGGTGGATTTCGATGAACGCATCAGCTCAATTTCTGGCCAGAGTATACCACGTTGTTCTAGTTGAATCAGTCCGCACTAATACTTATCAAGTCAAGGCGGAATCAGGGGGATCTTTGACAAAGGGTATCCAGATACCCACTCTCTTTCTATAGTGTCGGTATTCATCCCCGTACAATCGATGAATTAAGAACCACTCCTCATACAAGATTCTCACACTGAAGAAATGAGCCAACAAACCAACATCAAGAATTAGATTAAACCAATTATGGAGTAACACTTGCGTCGCTACCACATAGCACCAGAATGCAAGATACAGGGGATGTCTTGTCCAACCGTAGATGCCAGTGGTGGCGAGGCGGAGACCTGGCCTCTTGGTTCGTTCAATCAAATGATTAAACAGCAGTCCACACTGCTTCATCGCCAAAAACCTCATCATCAATCCTGCAAGCGCCATAAAGAATGTTATAGTTTCTGAGAAAGGATCACTGGTTCGATGCCATCTCCACCATCGACTGCGGACGAAGAAATACTCAAATAAGGTCAATAATTGCATCATCCAAAATTGGAAGTTGCCCTTGTTTCCGTAAATGAGGAATGACTTCGAAGTGACGGTTTGTGGCTGCCACTTAGCCGAGGCGATGAATTCACCCATGAATGCCACCACGAGAAGAATGCCATATAAAGCGAATGGGGTGTATTGATGCCATAGCTGCCAACCACATAGGACTGATACGACTCCAAGTGTGAATCCAACAACAACAATTTCTTCAAGGCTGTTAGCGTGAGGCCGATAAGGGTGTACGCCCGAGGGAGTACTCATGCCATCGTCGCACTGATTTCAAATTCGCATACATGTATTATCACATCGATGGTAAATCCGTCAAACGAAACCTTCAATCGGAGAATTATGGTATATGAAAGTGGTAAGTGTAAATCACCATTCCAGTCTGGAAGATTTACTGAGTTGGTGAATCCTACACTCATCAAATGTTGACTACAATTCTTTAAGCTCAAATAATTCAGCTTTACTGTTTATCATATTGTCGACATTAAACACCCTCATTGAATGTAGGCATTAAAATTTTTCTAACTATAATTCGTAGAATCCAAAGAACCAATTCTTTGCGCTCTCGACCCACCCCATCTTAGTCTTATCATCAGGCTTCGTAAGCGATGCGTCGGATTTCAAGAAGAGCTTCAGTCCATCCTTCATTTCAAGCGTCAGTGCAAGCAGTGGGGGCAGCATCGCCGCCGCATTGTCGTCATTGGGCTTTCGGTTGACCAACTTGAGATCCCAGGCTCCTCTATCCTCATTAGGATCTAATTGCCGGTTTTGTATAGCCTCCAACGCGTCTTTGGAGTAGGGGATGACCCCAATGAACTCGCCATTGAAAGCTTTACCATTCCGCTTCAAAGCATCCAGTGCTTGGTCTCTGTCTTCGTAGGTAATCTTCACCCAAGTGGGTCCACAGAAAATCGGTACCTGTCGATTACGATCGGCAAGTTGAGTAAGCATGGTGGTGGTGCCGTTCAAATCAAACGGTTCCAAGATCTTGCCGACTTCGCTGAAGTAAGCGATCACTTCGCGACTACGAGATTCGGAGTAGCCGAACACAATGACTGCCAGCTCTTGTTTCTCAGGACGTTGTGACTTGGGTTCTTTGGTGGTGGGCAGAGGTGCCAGAAATACCAGAGGGAAACGGGCAGGGTCTTTGTTGAGCAGCGAGTCCACTTTTTGCCGGGGCTTGCTTAATAGCACTTCTTGGGTTAAGTCATGGATCGAGCGCAGCGGCGGTTGATCGTCACCGAATGCCACTTCTTCGGCGTGTTCACTAATCGTATCATCCATCCGCAGGTCGTCAAAGATCGTCAGTTTGTCGCCTCGTTGGCTGCTGCCAAACGTGAGGAGGTTGAAGCCATCGTCGACCACCAGCTTCTGGGTAGTGGTCAGTTTCTTGTCATCACTCAGGATCTGAAACAGCAGCTTCTTCTTGGCCTCCAAATGGTTGGGGATCACCCGTTTTTGGTGGTGTTGGAACCATGCCGGGCGATGGCTGTCAAGACTCATGAGCAGGACGGGTGTCTGTTTTGGGTGCGAAACTGAAATTGTAGGTGACGACAGCCTCACCATCCCACTATAGAATTCTGACCAAGAAAAGGGATGCAAAAATCAAATGAATTAGATCATTACAGTTAAGCTGATCGGTCTGGGCTCGATGACACATTTGAATATCGTGTTTCGTCTACTAAGGTAAATCTACTCGCATATCATCGTGCTGCCATCATCGGTCTCATCGCACTCTCACCGCACGCACCGCAACCATGCTGACTCTTCTGCCCGCCGAACAGAGCTATCTTTACGATGGCCTCTGCTCGACTCCCCCCGTGCGGCCTGATCTGCGGGAGGCGTACCAGTTCCGCCCCCTCGAGGCCAAAACCGACTTCTTGCCGCTGCTGAATGGGCTGGCACGGATCAGAGCCGTCGACGGCCTGGAGTGCATCGTGCTGGTGAAACTGAAGGTGGAGCCGTTGCTGGACCTGTTTATCGAGGTGGCTGTGGACGTTGCTGGCTACCGTGACGACCTGAACTTCGTGCTGAATCTCCAATACAGCCTCACGCTGCTCTTGACGGCAAACTTCCCCCGCGACCGGCTCGTGCTCACGAAGAAGTACATGTTCAAGCTCTACGTCGACTGCGTGGTGATCTCGCACACCCTGTACCCGCTCAGTCTTATGAGTTTGGCCATCTACCTTGCCCTCAAATCGACGCGATTACCTTTGCTCATCAGTTCCACCGACGACGACGAGATCGCCGAGCTCCCCACTTTCAGTGATGACTGGGACTTAGCCCGCCCCATTGCCGACGATTTGTCGCCGCCGTTATACGTTGTCGTCGGCGTCGTCGGCACCAACCTTGTGTTTGATCCCCTGTCCCAGGAGGAACAGGTGTTGGAGAACGGCTTAGTGCTTTCGTACTACAACGGCAACGTCATCACCCCCATCACCAACGTCAACTTGCTGTCGCAGTCGTCGTTGGCGAAATTCAAAGGGGTGCTGGCAGCCACGGTGGCCAAGGGGATCGCCATGGTGTCTCAGTACTGTGGTGAGATCGTGTCGGCGTTAGACGCGCTTGTGTTGTCAGATGACTCGACCTCCATCTTCTGAACACCACTTCTAAAATACCTTTCCTAATCAGCATCGAGAGCCCCTTCGGGCAGGCCCCATCTACTTGTGGTTATCTAACCTTGTATCTATTATCTATATATAAGAAGATGAACCCATTAAATGTCCATTGTAAAATTTAACCCATAATCCGTATCGTAACTCATCATTATTCTCAAAACGTTGTGTCTCATGTCGTCAGCCTTATTCCTCAGCAAATTCAACGTGGTCCTTAGCCATGTTGATCAAAGTCGCCGCGTCCTTACCAACAAGATTGTGCTTCACCTTGATGTGACGCGACAATGCATCGCCTCGACTGAACGTCTTCGACTTGCCATTGCCAGGACCACCTTCTTCGCGACCCTCACAGATCACACACCGGAAAATCCGCTTTTTGCGAGCGTGGATGGTTTCCTGATGTCGGATGAGGTCATAAGGGCGGCTAAAGTGCTTGAAGCAAGGCTTACCGGTCGCAGGATTAATTTGTTCACAGGTATGCAGTTCGTCGGTCTTTTGCACCGCGGTCGTGATTTGTTGGGGACTAAGGCTGTCCTTGGCTTCGCTCATCAAGATGGGGGGTTGAGCTTCCATCATCAGCACTGGTAGCTCCAAGTCGTCGACTTGCATAGCTTCAAATTGGTTGGTAACTTCTTCCTTGATGTGGACGTCATGAACTTCGGGTTTAACGTATTCGTATAAGTCATTGACAGGCAAGGGGACGTCCAACGCAATCGGCGGCTGCACTTGTTGCTGTTGGTTGAGACCAGCAAAGTTAGCATTACCCATCAAGTCGTCAACGTGGAAGTACTTGTCGTCGTCATCATCGTCGGATAAGTCGTCGACCTCGGCAGCTTCGTCAAAGTCGTCCATAAACAAATAGTCGTTTTCGTAACCGGGAATGACACCTTGAGAGTTGTTAGCAGAAGAACTCAAATCGAACTTCAGGTTGTTACTGGGGATGAACAACAGGCTTTCGTCAAATTGCTTTTCCATCAAGTGGCCAGGACGGATATCGGGGTTACACAACAAAAACTCGTCTTCAGACTTCTTCAGCGGGTCATCGTGTTCCAACAATGTGATGCGACGACGACGGGGCTTTTGTAAAAGCTGGAGTGGCAGCACTGCTTGCACTGGCGGCTCCGCCGGCAATGGGCCTGGAACCTGGGGTACGCAGTTGAACTGCTCAGGGTTACCATAGATATTGAACGGGTTGGTAGGCGGCTCGTCTTGCATTTCAAAGTCTTCGATCAGGCCGGCGGTGGTGTGAGTGTAGACGACAGGTTGGGGCGTCGGAAACAACACCGAGGGGTTGTTCAGGGGAAACAACGACGGGGGGCTCAGCGACACGGGCGCCTGGCCGGAGAAGTCGAAGAAAAACTCCTCGCTGTCGTTTCGCTGACACTGCGCTGGAAGTACCTGTAAACTGGCCATAAGGATATGGGAAGTAATCCTTTGGTGTGTTGCGGGTATAGCACTTTTATAGAATGGCTATGTGCAGGTGGGGTTCCACCTGTTTCTATCACACGCAGCTAGTCTGACTAATCGGTGAGGGGAGCAAAGCCTCACGCTTAGATCGGCGAGACTCCCACACTTTCTTTTTTTGATGGCCAAGCTTGGCCCACCTGGCAACGGCATCGCCCAATTCTTTGGAGAAAAGCGTTAAACTACGGTAATTCTATAGATGAATCTCCTCACCCCAAAATCGGCTTCGGCAATGGTAAGGGTTGTGGTTTAGAGAAGGGTCTGGTCGCACAAAATAGGCAACAAGATTCCTTGCCTATATCTATATGATTACGTCAAACATACGCCCGGGTGCATGCGCCGGGTGCGACAGCCCAAAACAAATAGCGACGACAGTGGGAGACGAGCTAACCATATAGCGCTTACCTCATCGCTTGGCCCGAATGTCCAAAAGAAGTGGAACCACCCGTTAGTAGGTGGACTCGATTCATCTTATTATGACATCCCCCATGATACCAATCTTCTCTTGTTATTCAGGAGTCACCAGGGGGGGCAATCATAGCATTGGCGGTGGCAGTGGTGGCTCCGAGCCCGGATCATCGGATTGGTACTGTGTGTACGATGAGATAGAAATTCCCGGGACGCAGATGAGGCTGTCCCGAAAATCTAGCCCCTCACCCTCACATTTCCACACAATAGGGGTTAGTTTAGAGTGCGGTTAGTGACCACATGACTAACTGTGGCCACTCACAATAAGAAAAAAAAACACCTCATCTCGGTCGCAGCCGTGCTCGGACAATGCCACATCATTGCTTGTACGCATTAGGCAACTTCCGAAGCGCATCACAGGAACGCTGTTTGCCAAAAACCGTAAGCGATAACGAACCCTTTAACAAAGTTAAGGTTTGCGAAAGGAAAATCCAGTCCGTCACACCCGTTTGGCTCGGATATAGCTCAAGCATCACTCAATCCGAAATAAAGCCTCGGCATTATTACTCCCAACAAATGCCACGTAGACGATATGCTGGTGGCAGCGTCATTTGGTCCTATGGGGTCGCTATCCTAACCCCCGGATCATCGGCCGGGGGCTATACGAGGGGTCCGATGCGCAACTCAGGGGTCCGAACCGTCGCCAACAGTATAGAGAGATCTGCTGCTTATATAGCAGTGACATATCGAAGGCAAATCATTACTAACTAGCGGTGGCAAATTGGTGGCCAACGTTGATCGTCTCCGTTATTCTTGAAACTTCTATTGCCGTCGATGGCATGGTTATCCTCCTCCACTAGCATATCGCCTGATACTACAGGGTGTTGGCGATTTGCTGCATGCGATCGATTACTCACATAAAATCAATGACCTCAAACCTACCCAGCCCCTTTCATCAGGATACGATAAAGTAAGCCTATGACTCACGGAAATCCGTAACGGTGACACTGTAGAAACAATGTCCAGGGGATGAATTGCATTTCACCTCAGTAGGGCTTTCTGATAGTGCCACGTCAGCAGATTGCTACTACAGAAGATAGCCCTCAGGGCTCGCGTGCGTTGTCTCACTTTCAACCGCAATTGCGACATGCGCTGCCCCTCATCAACTCAACAAATTGGCTCGTCACATTGTTGTCTCAAAGTCAGTGACCATTAAATTGTGTTTGGGTGTTGTTGACCTAGAAGAGTTGGTAATGAGTGTTAGATAGAAAAACATCGCCGTTAACTGTCGCTAGCCGTTATTGTCGTTGCCGAGCCCGGTCGTACACTGTACAATACGAAGCAACTGGCAACGGCTGAAGTCTAAAGATAGATGTCAATTTGTTCAAAATTCGCGTGAGGTGAAGGTCCGTTTTATTTATTTTGTGATGGGGTTCAATAGTGGATCCGCAACTATTATTTTCGAAAACTCCACTTTCAAAAATTATTATCAAAATAGCAAGATATATTAGGGATGCCATATATATGTCAATTTTTGAATTTTGGGCACAACAACCACCGGAAGAGTTGAAGATGCTGCCATTTAACCATATATTAACATTTTTATCCAGAAATAATGAAAATTAGAATTCCAAGCTTTATTCATCTGACAAAATAAAGCGCATATCAAAATCCGCCAGAAAGCGGATTTAGCTCAGTTGGGAGAGCGCCAGACTGAAGTAAACTTCGGTCACTGAAATCTGGAGGTCTTGTGTTCGATCCACAAAATTCGCATTCTCTTTTTTCCCTCTTTTTGCGCCGATAATGACCCCACACGGGGGGTGGGGACGACAAGCAATAAGGCTGTGGCCCCCATTCAATTATTCTGACCATTTTGCTTGAGTATTCATTTCGATGTCCTGGATGCAATGGCTTAACTACCTCCCACAAACACGGGCACACCCTGCAACTGGGTTCCTTCCTCATCAAACCCACCTAGGCGATGCCGCTCTCGATTGTCACCACCGAGAGAGGCAATGCGCTCGACGACTGCACCCTCACTACCACCCCCATATAATCCATGGAAAAAGTCCAAAAACGAATAAGTTATATACTATCGTTAATGGAGAATCAGAAAAGACGCCTGGAAACTGCACCCGACGCCTCTGCAAAGGCCAATGACGACGATGAATGGGTTTCTACCGATGATGCAATCGAGGGGGCTCTAGGACTAGACGACGATCCGTCGAAATTGAATCTGGATAATTGGTTCGAACCTACTGCTCCACTCATGGAAGCATCAACCTATCACAGTGAGACAACCCAGTTGCAGCAGGATACTGAGGAGGTGGTGATCGAGCTGTATAATGAACATCCATCGATGGAATTTCTTTACGAACGCCACGTTCAGTACGTCAGCTTGTGTCTCACCAGACCAATGCCATCGGCTTACACTATGCTTGATGCCAATCACCTGTGGATGGTGTACTGGCTTGTCAACTCTTTCCATGTGATTAAGCACAGGGATTCGGAACTAAGCAAGGAATTGGCCCCCGATGATGATGTGATTGCCAACGCAACTGAAGCCTGGATCAACGATGATGGCAAGGGTGGCATCGGTGGTGGCGTTGGACAAATTGGTCATATGGCTCTGACCTATGCTGGGGTGCTTCTGTTGGTGCTTACAAGGAGATTTGACATTCTCGAACGCATCCGGACTGGATTATACGAGTGGGTGATGCTGCTAAAGAACCCTAATGGATCGTTCAAGATGCACCATAACGGCGAGGCCGACACGAGACTGACATATTGTGCTTTAGTGGTGGCAACATTGCTCAATATCGTTACTGATGAGTTCCTCGTTGGAGTTGAAGCATGGTTGGACCAGTGCCAAACCTTTGAGGGTGGGTTTGCCGGTGTTCCCGGCACTGAGGCACATGGTGGATACACCTATTGCGCGTTGGCTCTGTACTTTTTGCTTCACAAGGAACCTACATTCAAGGGTCTTGACGTACCTAACCTTACAAGATGGCTCGTACTGAGACAATTCCAGCTCGAAGGTGGGCTTAGTGGTCGTACCAATAAGTTGGTCGATGCGTGCTACTCATTCTGGGTAGGTGCTGCGATACCATTGATTGAAATCGCCACTAAAACTGAACAATTGTTCAACCGCTATGCTCTCAAAAGCTATTTATTGAGGGTTGCTCAAAACTCAAGGGGCGGGTTTAAAGATAAACCCGGCAAGCTGGTAGACTTTTACCATACTAACTACTCATTGATGGGGCTCAGTATGTGCGAATACCTAACTAAATTGAAAACTGATGATGCCAATGAGTTGATGGCTTTCCGGTTCCACCATGAACCACTCGCCGATGATGTCCACACCGAAGCCACGAATCCAGTGTTTGGCTTACCCGAAGTGTTTGTTAGTGACTGTAGAGGACACTTTCAGCAACTCGATGGGCACTAGAGAGACATTGAAATCACGAATTAAGCTATTAGATACACATGGGATCAAATAATCATTACAGAAGAGACATTGAGGTAGACCTCAGAGGGTATCAATTAGAAGGTTTTGGTGACACTTTTGGCAGTTTAACGTGCGGTCGCTTGATGTGGTCCTTGAAACCTCCCATCTCTTTACCGATATCCTTACCCAAATTGCCGAGCCCAAGATCAGGTTTTGGCATACTAGGCATGTAACCCGACACTTTGTTGAGGGGGTCCCACCCCTTCCAATCGTCTCGCCATTCACCCATATCAAACCGACGGTGTCTTGACAGGGACGGAGACAAGTCAGCCATGTCCTGGTGGACGTAGGTGCCTTCCTCTTCTTCATGACGCACGGAATCAATCCCTGATTTGTTAAACACCAGTCGATTTGCTGAGTGGGCCTCTTTGCAGTCAACTTCGGATTTTGGTTTCCCCAGATACTCCAGTTGTTTCAAATTACCTGGGGTAGCAAGTTTAGTCAATTCCTCCTGGTTTTCGAGCTCCTCAGTGAACTCAGGCGCCAGAAAAAGGGGTCCGTGAGTGTGTTCTAACCATCCTTCCTGTAACGGCTTGGTTCCTTTGCCGATATTTTCACGATAGATTCCTTGGTCATCTTTTGGTGAATAAAAGTGGCCATGCTCCTTTTTATCTTTTTGCCTAGCGAAACTGGTGAAGAGAGGGTTGTCGTTTTCAATTCTCGCATAGTCATCCATTCTTTCCGGTTCGGCAAGCTCCTCTTGTTTCATAGCGTCATCATGTTCTTTGCCTTGAGTCGTACAGTCGTACACGCGTACCCCACCACTGTTCTCCTCTATATCCTTGACGTCAAGGACGACAGTGTCGTCGTCATGGCTGAACACCTTCTTGATTCCATGACCCACTTTGCCAACGGCACCTTTGATGGCTGACATGGGCTAGAGGATGAAATTATGACAGATCTTAGTGAAAGTGTGGTTTACTCCTATTAGATTGCTACCGTGACAGCCGGCCCGGTAATTCGCTTGCAGCGTGCATGGTGACCCAAAATAGGTGCGGATTAGTAAATCCCGCCACTAGCCATCGATAACAACGCCGGTAGCCGTTCGGACGGGGCGGGATCACCTAGGCTATGCGTGCATAACAGATTTACGGTACAATTGCACGGCTGCGCTGGTGCTCAAGAGAGGCATAAATGGGCACTTAATCTTGACTCTTAAGGTACTGTCAGTGTGCACGCGCCCAGATCATACCTGATCGAGGCCTAAATGACCAGTACAGAGGGGGAGGCGAGAGCCAACATGATACCAAGAGACCGGTGTAGGGAAGTGCTAGATAGTCAAGAGAGAAAAAGTCGGATAAAGAAAATGAGTTTGTCTTTTAACTTAGATGGTTTTATTGGTTTATATATGCTTGATTGATGATTTGTGGCGTCCGTCACAAGGAGCCTGGTCACAGTATACAATCCAAAGAAAAGCAATCATCATTTCAGTTCAATTATCATATTTCACTAAATATCAATATACATCAATTCATAAAAAGCTTATCATTTCAAATGTTTTCGATCTTGTCCTTGATCTTTTCGAAAATCGACTTATCCTTGTGTTCCTCAGTGTGGTGAGTACCGTGAGTACCAGTGGTGCCGGCGACACCAGCGCCAGTAGTACCAGCAGCACCGGCAGTACCAGCAGCAGTACCAGCAGCAGTACCAGCAGTAGTACCATGAGTACCGTGAGTGCCAGTAGTACCCTGAGTACCAGTAGTACCACGACCAAGATCACCTTCAGTCTTGCCGGTAGTACCAACAGTGCTGCGGCCGAGATCACCTTCGGTCTTACCAGCAGTGCCAGTGGTACCGTAACCAGTACCGGTTGTACCAGTAGTACCAGTGGTGCCACGAGCGCCAGCGGGGATGGTACCCGCCACACCAGTAGTCGAAGAGGGGATGTTACCTTCACGACCAGTTCTGACGTCGGTGTATTCACCAGCACCACCACCTTCGTAAGAACCGTAGTTGGCGCCACGAGAGCCAGTGGTACCGGTGGTACCAGAAGTACCATGTTGATGACCCGAGTGAGAGCCCGAGCCGACACCAACGGCGTCCTTCACCTTTTCACCAGTGGTACGGTCATCATAGTTGCCAGTGCTGCCACGAGTGGAGTCGTAGGCGCCAGAGGTAGTACCGTGAGTACCGCGAGTACCGTGAGTGCCAGTGGTGCCATGGGATCCAGCAGGGATCGTGCCGGCAACGCCAGTGGTGGAGGTGGGGATGTTACCTTCACGACCAGTTCTGGCATCGGTGTATTCGCCGGCGCCGCCGCCTTCGTAGGCACCGTAGTTAGCGCCACGAGAGCCAGTAGTACCAGTAGTACCGTGGGTGTTGCTCGATTGGGAGCCAGAACCAACACCAACGGCATCCTTGACCTTTTGACCGGTAGTGCGGTCGTCGTAGTTGCCGGTAGTGCCAGTGGTCCCGTGGTGGTGGCCAGTGGTACCAGTAGTGCCGTAAGCGCCCGAGGTGGTGCCAGTGGTGCCTCTGGTAGAGTCATAAGCACCAGTAGTACCACGAGTGGAGTCGTAGTTACCAGTGTTACGGTCCGAACCCGAGCCGAGGCCGACAGCGTCCTTCACCTTTTCACCAGTAGAACGGTTGTCGTAGTTGCCAGTGGTACCGCGAGACGAGTCGTAGGCACCGGTAGTACCGCGAGACGAGTCGTAGGCGCCAGTAGTGCCAGTAGTACCCTGGTGGTGGTGGTGACCAGCAGTACCGGCAGCGACGCCAGCACCGGTAGCAGCACCAACACCAGCACCAGTAGTGGTGTGGTGGTGGCCAGTAGTACCAGTGGTGCCACGACTGGTGTCATAGGCACCGGTAGTGCCACGAGACGAGTCGTAGGCGCCCGAGGACGAGTGAGTGTTCGAGCCTGAGCCGACGCCAACGGCGTCCTTCACCTTTTCACCAGTGGTACGGTCATCATAGTTGCCAGTGGTGCCGCGAGTGGAGTCGTAGGCGCCAGAGGTAGTACCGTGAGTACCATGAGTGCCAGTGGTACCAGTAGTGCCGTAAGCACCAGTGGTCCCGGTGGTGGAGTGGTTACCAGTAGTGCCAGTAGTACCGGTAGTACCGTAGGCACCAGTAGTGCCAGCGGCGCCAGTAGTACCAGTGGTGCCGTGGTGGTGGTCGTGGTGGTGGTCGTGGTGGTGGTCGTGGTGCTTGTGTTCGTCCTTGTTGTCACCAAGGCCGATGGCGTCCTTCACCTTTTCACCAAAAGAGCGATCATCCTTGTTGTGGGTGTGGGCCGAGGAGTCGTAGCCGCCGCCAGTGGTGGAACCGTGAGAGCCAGTGGTACCGTGGTGGCCAGTGGTGCCGGTGGTGCCGGTGGTGCCGGTGGTGCCGTAAGCGCCGGAAGTGGTGCCAGTGGTACCGGTAGTGCCACGAGTCGAGTCGTAAGCACCAGTGGTACCGTGAGCACCAGTGGAACCGCGAGTCGAGTCGTAGTTGCCAGTGTTGGAACCAGAAGAGCCCGAACCCAAGCCAACAGCGTCCTTCACCTTTTCACCAGTAGAACGGTTGTCGTAGCTGCCAGTGGTACCGCGGTTGGAGTCGTAAGCACCCGACGACGAGTGAGTGTTGGAGCCAGAGCCCACACCAACAGCGTCCTTGGCCTTTTGGCCAGTGGAGCGGTCATCGTAGTTGCCGGAAGTGGTGCCCGACGAGTAGCCGGCGCCGGTAGTGCCGGTAGTGCCGTGGTGGTGGCCAGTGGTGGCGCCCGATTCACGAGCTTCCCGCAAGCCTTCCTGGTAACCTTCTTGGTAGGCGTTGGTGGGTCTGCCCGAAGTGGCGGAGGTGCCAGTAGTGCCGTGGGTGCCAGTGGTGGTGTGGTGGCCGCCAGCAGCTTCACGCGCCGACTCGCGGGGGAGGCCGTGGTCGTAGTGGTTACCCAGGGCGTCCTTGTTCAAGTTGACGTTACCCACACCAGCAGTAGCAGCATCGACACCGTGGTTGCCCGACTTGTTGTATTCGTGGTATCTGTCCAGGGTGTTATCGTAGGCAGTGCCAGTTCTGACATTGGTACCGTGCGAACCAGCGGTGGCAGCAGTAGAGCCAGTGCCGGCAGCAGCGGCAATACCTTCAGCGGTGGCGCGCGAGCCCCCAGCGGCACTAACACCAGTGCCAGTGGCGTAAGGGTCGTTCAGGCCGGAAGCGCCAGCACCCGAGTGGTGGTGGTGGTGTTCGTGGGGAGCGTTGTAGTGGTGGTGGCCCGAGGTCGAGTGGTCGTTGCCAAAGATCTCTCTCTCCTCCTTACGAGCGTTAGCGAACTTCGCTTCCGAGTCTCTCTTGTGGTCGGAAATGATTTCCTCGTGGCGGTGTTCCAACGACTGTTCAGTAGGGTACTCGCGGTGGAAGCGTTGAGTTTCAACCGAGCGGTCGGGGTACGACTCCAACACGTTGTCGTCGACGTTGGGTTCGGGTCTGTCGTCGAACGAGCCGGGCACACGTTGCTGGTTCTTGTCAGAGCTCGAGCCCAAGCCAACGGCGTCCTTCACCTTCTGGCCAGTAGAGCGGTTGTCTTGGCCAGAGGTCGACGAGTGTTGACCAGTGGACGACGACTTGTTACCACTGAAACCACCGCTGGAACCACCAGCGAGGCCACCAACGCCAGGACCGCCGGATTGGACACCGGCGTCGGCGTCGGATCTCAACGAGCGGCCACCAGGGCCCTTTTCAATTGCACCAGGGTTTCTTTCCGGGTGACGCGGGAGCTGTTCGGCTCCAGGAACATCGGTCAAGTCTTCGGGGTATTGAGACATGCTGATACCGTTTGTGGAGTGTGTCAGCGGCAGATGTGGCGGCTTATTTATAGTTAATTGGGAGCGATGTGTGGTCGAGGTTAAGGTTGCTGCCAACCCACTTGCTTTCCACACCACGTTCAATTGCTTTGCCCTATGCGGTGACACCGCGAGAAATTGCCCTACCACTGCTTCGCCACTGCTTCAATTGCTAAACTGGCGGTATCTACAATTAATTAACGCCTAGTAGACCCCCCAATGGCACTCAATTGCTGGACCGTGGCCGCCAGCGGTGATTGTCGGGAGCCACTGTCTGCTGCATGCTCTATGCACGTCACGTCCACTCCGCAACTAACGCCTGGAGGGGAAGGGCGGATTGAGGAAATTATGAGGAAATTTCGAGTGACGCAAGCACAAGAAACGCTCGGGGGAGAGATCATTCAGGTCTCGAGCGGGAGAGGGGGCGGGCGGGGCGGCGGGTGGTAACAGATCAC